>NC_135217.1:8104768-8182268 GCF_052324685.1 Brachyhypopomus gauderio
AGCAGGTCAGGAACGCCAGGTACGCATGCAGCCCGAGAGACGTCACGTGGGGAGGGAGAGGAGGAGGGAGAGAAGGAAGGAGAGAGAGAGAGATAAAGAAAGGGGGAGGGGAAGGAGAGAGAGAGAGAGGGCAGGACAGAAAGAGAGAAAGCAAGGGAGAGAGAGAGAGAGAGAGGGTGAAAAGGAGGGAGGGAAAAGGTGAGAAGGAGGGGGAGGACGAGAAGGAAAGAAAGAAGGGGGGAGGGAAAGGCAGAGAGAAAGAGAGGAAATGAGCTCCGCCATGGGGGAAAGCAACAGAGACGCGGCTCACAGTAATTAACAGGGTCTATAAATACAGAGACGCGCTGGTAAGGTCAGGTGGCTCCGGTCCAGGCCCCGCCCCCACACTCGTCCTGAGCAGCACGTCGTCCCGAAGGGTGTGGAACACAGGATCGAGGACTGACGTTTGCGGTGTTGTCTGGTATTTTTTAGGCTTTAATGACCATGAGCGGCAATTTCACTATGAATCAGCGACGTGCCCAGTGACCCAGCTGCACTAAGACCAAGGGGAAGCCGCCCGCTTGTCCTTCCGTCAAGACTGTAAAGACGGCTCACGTAACGTCCAGGCCAGGACAAAGTGTCCAGAAATTCCACAGGAAAGGGCTTCAGGAAGAAGGCACGTTGAGCAGGGACAGAGGGACACAAGGACAGAGAGAGAGAGAGAGAGAGAGAGAGAGAGAGAGAGAGAGAGAGAGAGAGAGAGAGAGAGAGAGAGAGAGTCACTAGTCCACAATTATTCTGAGCCAGGAGCAAGCAGGGACTCTGAGGGCCGGAAGGACTGAGGACTCGGAGTGATGACTCAAACTGTGACTCAATCAAAGAACAACCAATCACGGCCCCCGAGTAAAGGAGCAGGAATACAGTTCCAGCATCAGGTTTGTGTTGGGACTTGTAATAATCAAGACCAGCATGGACAGGAGCGCAAGACTGACCCTAGATCAGCTCTGTACGTAAAAATGGTAATGGTGACAGAACAGAGCCAAGCAGCTGAGTGCTTGCGGGAAAACAGTGGTGTATGATGGGGGGAGCTTCACGCAGGGCACACACACACACACACACACACACACACACACACACACACACACACACACACAGCTCCACTGACCAGGGGAGACAGAGAACTGCACTGCATGCCTGAATTTAATTGGAACCCAACCAACTAGGGAGAGGGTGTACGTGCGTGTACACACACATGCATGGAGCATAACACACACACACACACACACACGAGCATAAACACGCATGCTCTCTCTCACACACACACACACACACACACACACACACACACACACACACACACACACACACACGCGGGCGAACACAACAGCAAGGCCACAGCTGTGACACAGGCTGGGACAGGCACGGCAGGGGGGCTGGGCGGGGCCACGTCACCCAATCACGCGGAGAGTCTGGAGTCACCGAGCAACAGAAGTCACGGTGCGTGGGCGGAGCCAGAGATGGAGAGAATTTATGGTTGTCGTCTGAGGTTTAATCTAGGAAAGGAACACCGCATTGCCACGATGTCCACAAAAGTCACAGTTTCACACTCACACCGCGCCTTCGCCGTGGAAACCTCGGCAGTAGACGACATGCTACGCACGCACTTGCGGGCGGTTTATTTTTTTCTAACGACGTATCTCCAGTGTGAACGTCCTTCTGGGCCACGCTGGTCTGATGTAGTCAGTGGACGGAGTTGCAGCAGTACGGTCAGTTCAACGCGGGGGAAGAATTTCAGACACTACCCAGACAGGAAGTTAGCAACGACGGGGAGAGGAGGCTGCTTGTTTTGGGGGGTTTTTTGCACCGACGGGGACGAGACGAACCCTCAGCACAATCGCGGCTTCCCTTTCAGACGCAGGGGGTCCTCTCGCACCGGGGGACGGTCTCTCTCGCTGGGGGGTCGGGCTCTCGCACCGGGGGACGGTCTCTCTCGCTGGGGGGTCGGGCTCTCGCACCGGGGGACGGTCTCTCTCGCTGGGGGGTCGGGCTCTCGCACCGGGGGACGGTCTCTCTCGCTGGGGGGGTCGGGCTCTCGCACCGGGGGACGGTCTCTCTCGCTGGGGGGTCGGGCTCTCGCACCGGGGGACGGTCTCTCACACCGGGCGCCTTCGGTGTGTGAACGTGACACATCTGACAGCAGTCAGACAGAGAGACGCAGACGAGCCATGCAGCTCACTGGGGAGCGCGGGAGGGAACGCTCCACACCCTTTTCTCCCCACAAGCACTCCACACCCTCTAACGAACTGTCGGCCCGGCCTGCGGGCCAGACTCCGCCCATCCGATTCCAGATCAGGCCTGCGCTGGCAGAGACGAGGTACTGATCCTGGGTCAGCGTCCGCTTTGTTTGCTGCACTACGATCGCATGTGAACTGAGCGGGTCAGACGGAATCCCTAATCTAGCGCTGGCCTGGCAAGTGAGTGAATACAGTCAAACCTCCAGAACTGATCTGAGACCAGGTCCAATCTAGAATCCTCCTGATCTGAGATCGCAGCTCTGGAGCAGGACAGAGCGACGGCCCTGCCTCACATTTGACTGTGGCATGAAAAGACGCCAGCACACGGACTTCCGGCGTTAAGATTTCGAACGTAAACGAGCCAGTCTTAAAGGTAGTGAAACCGGGTCTTCGAGGGGGGGGGGCTTACTCTGCCCCTCCACCAGCTCGGCACCGCCAACAAACCACACTCGCCACCAGGGCGGATCGGCTTACAGGCCTCCCCCGCCAACACCCCCACCCACCCCACCCCGTCTCCCCCCGCCATCACAGCACCTCGGAACAAACACCCCTCCCCCACAGCGCACGCCCGCCAGCGCCTCGCAGAGAGCGAAGGAGAAACAACAACAAAAATGGGGGGAAAAGCCACTTCATGCATTTTGTTCTGCTTAAACCAGGGCTATAAAAACAGAAAAGTCTGTTATAATCGATCTAACACACACACACACACACACACACACACACACACACACACACAGATACATACATGCGTGTGTTCACACGCGCACACACACACACACACACAGAACAGCTTGCTATAAACACACATGCATGCATATACACACGGAAAAGCCTGTTTTAACCAAACTGTCCACACAGAAAAACACACACAGACACATACACACAAACACACACACACACAAGAACACACGCACATACGTGTGCACACACATTCAAAGCAGGGGTACAAAAAACACAGCCACCATGCTGTTTTCCAGCAGATTACATTAATGAAGGAAAATCTCCGCATGGCTTGGGGTTGTGATAGGGGGTAGGTGCCAGGCCGGGACCAGCAGCAGACTCCGCCCTCTCAGGGAGCCAGCACCTCCCTGGCTGAGCCGGTTTAACCGAGGCGGGTCACACGGCGCCTGCAGACGCTGCAGCCAGTAGGACCCGATCTGGCAGCACAGGACACTGCTGTCGGAAACGCTCGGAGACGACCGACCTGGTCACAACACCCTTCCCCCCCGCCGCCACTGACCACTCCCACATGAATGAGAACAGGGTGGCAGCTCTTCTGAGAACGGGGCTCGTTACCAAAATAGAGACGGTCCCCCAAATGTTCTAGGGGCCGCCTCTTCTTGTTTCAGGACGACGGTGGCGGTTTCGGTCAGGAAACGGGGTCAAAGTGTGCGACGGCTGGGTTCAGTGAGCGTGCTGCCAAGCTCACTCCGACACAGGCACTGAATTCAGCAGTCTGAGAGCTAGGAAAATGAGTTTCTGTTCCTCATCATGGCTGGTTTGAACATGTAGGTTACAGGAGGCTTGTGCCAACCACCCACCTGGGCCGCCTAGAAACGCTCAAACCACTTCAAGCTTCGCTGAATTTTCTCACCAGCGCACAACCCCCCCCAGATCACACTGCATATGCCACTCAAGCATAGAAAACAGGCCTCCTGTCTCCCGCCATGATGCTCCCCTTCTATAGCCATAAGAGCCATTTGAACAATTTATGCAAATCAGGTGTTCCTGTCGGGTATTGTGACATAACATCTGATGGGTCATGTGATCTGACAGGAGCAAGTATTCAGAGACCCACTGACATATAACTTATTTCCTCTTTAAATGACTAAGCATGACAGACTGTTTTTGAGTTTTTAACTTCTTTTGTATAATTTGGTGATTATTGATGTATTCTGATAACTAATATTGCTACTCGGTCGAACTGAAGGGTGACCACTACGATGCTAAAATGAATATTGCTAAACATAATAACGCAAACCGTTGCTCTCAACATCGGAACAGAGCCAAGAACAGCACGAGCCCCAGTTGTTCAGAAACATGCCAGAGGAAAAGGCGTCAAAAACGCAGCCGACACCGCCGAACTGTCCAAACTGTAATAATCACGTACACTCGTTTTGTAGCTCGCCACAGAGGTGGACGGAACTAGGGTCAGGGGGCTCAGGGCTCGGGTCCGAAAGCCTTAACCCCGAAGCGAAGCCTTCGCTGCGCGCTGTCGGTTCGAGTGGCTCTTTCGGAACCTGAGGCTCCGAGTGTGCGCGCGCGCGAGGCTCAGGAAACGCGCGTAAAACTCGTCCTTCACACACGCGCGCGCGTCAGAACTCTGACGTGCTGGTCACTTTACGTAACGACTTCGGACGTTCTAGAACGCGATACAATGTAGCCGCGCGTGAGCGTTACCTGTAGTAATAAACATCACTTTTGCCAGCACTCAGTCCCGACTTCCGGATCACCTCTTCTTTCTTCCAGCCCGGTGGCAACGCCGGGCAATCGATCCTCTTCCTCTCCATAATCATTTAGTTGACAATTACGTCTAAAAAGGGGGTTCACCCCGACGGACGTGAGCCAAAAGTACCCGCTGGTGGCCCGGCCGATAGTGGCTAGCTCGTATGAGTAACGCTAGCTAGCGCTATTAGCCTCTGAAGTATGGCCAAAGTAGATGACAATCTTCCTCAAAGTCCTTAAAGGTCCGCAGTATCACACTGACCGATCGGCGCCGTTGTGCCCAAGACTTTTCTCTTGCTTTCCTGTTCTGACGCGAACTTCTCGTAACCATCAGCTGGCTACATAACAGTAGGAACTCGGCTCCTGCGATCTGTGGCGGTGGCGAAGTAGCCCTGTGACGCTATGAAATTTCAGCACTTCCCACACATTGACCCAGCGCCTGGCAACCACGGGCTGGAGCGACGCCCCGCCCCCTCGCTCAGCATCCCGTCACTTCTCGCTACTCCTGCCTCGAGCTGCTTACGGCATGCCTGTGATGCAATATCTTAAAAAAGAAACCGTGACCAACCAGCGATTCTGGCACGCCCCGTGGGGCGTGATGCGTTTCTTCCTGTTGTTACAACCTATCGTGTTCTCAAAAGTAATGCATGTGTGTAGTTGTATATGTGTATTGCATGTTTTTTTGGGGATTACGTATTTTGGAACGTCTGGTCCTCGCTTTCGTATCAGTAGTCATTATTATCATTACGTCAGTGGCAAGTTTGTCAAACTTGAACTGAGGTCAACCTAACCGCCAAGTAGCACACATATTAAACCAAACATGTTAGTGTTTACACCTTCAGTAAATATTATTTAATAGGAATTTAGTTATAGCCTATTTACTATGCTATAGCTTTCCAATAAATATTTTAGGCGAAGAGAAGACACAGTAGCTTGAAAAAAAATTAGGATAGAGTTGTTCGCTTATTTAATTGCACAGCTAAATAAGCAAGTAAATTATATGTTAAACTATAACGTCTATTTCTATATTTACTGTATCACTTACTATTGACTGACTCGTTATTATGGAGTTAACGATACACTGACATCCACTTGAAATTGCCGCCCCCTTGTGTTACTTTCACAAAGTACAAGTGCAACAGTTCAGTAAGCAATGATGTCAAGGGCTGTTGGCCCAAAGATGGAATTTATAAGCACTTTATCAAAACTCTAATCTGAAGTGTTATTAGCCAGTGTGTTTACTTTTGAATAAACCTATTCAATTGAGCAATATTCAATTATGCAGGTCAATGAGCTGCAAGACTGAGAAAATAGACACCATCTGTATTTTGTACTAGTAACACAAATATTTACGTTTTGTTTACATTACAATGTTTTTTACTCTTTCGGCATTTAGTTGACTCTCTTATCTAGACTGACTTACAAAAGTGTCTTGTCATTAACTAATACAAAATATAACCTAATAATATAAAAATCTCAGCTGCCCCTCGACATCTGTCTTGGTGTTCTATCAAAATCTAGATTCTGAGCAACATTAGCTTATCAGATATAAGGAAATGACTGCATTTTGATATTTTGATTTCAGCCCAATTTATACTATGCAACTTTGTCTTTTTTTAAGTATATGGGCGTATTCTGGGAACTATATAGAAACATGTTTTGTTTTTAATTACTAGAAGCAGGTTTGATGTGAATACCGTTTGCCGTGGCTCTGCTCGTACAAATGGGTAAATTGTGTTTAATTAAAATTAAGGTGAAAAAATGAATTCCAATTGAGGAGCAAAAGATGGCACAGGCCTTCATCCTGCTGCAAAAGAACCCCCTCCTCCTCCTTCACCACACACACACACACACACACACACACACACACACACCACTCCCCACACGTACACACCCATGTGACCCTCCCCCAGGCCCCTTCCACTGAATGCATCCCAAATGACCGTTTCCTCCACTTCAAAGGCCATGGCGATTGGTAGGCCCATCCTAGCGTGAGGACAAGGCCGTCCAGTGACGGCAGGGGGTCGTGGCCACTCACCGCTTTTCACACCTTCTATACAAAGAGAATACCAGCAAGGCAAGGGCCATGTTATATTACCTTGCAAAATAGAGTCGGTTAATATTCAAATGTTCCTGCTTTTGAGTTCAAAAGAATTGAACATTCAACAAGTCTCAGCGTTTAACCGAATACTGCAATCACTACCACTGATTGTCGGCGGTACAACCACGCTCAGGAACACTGTAACGTTGTTGAAGTCTTATGTATGTGTTATTACATATCGACATTATGGTTTTTATGGTTTTTGTGTAAATTCCATCTTACATATTTAGCATTTATGTTTTAGCAATTGTTGCAAAGTGTTAGAAGCAACTGTTTTTGATCTAAGGAATGCTTTGAGATTATTGCATTCCTGAGGTTTTTGAACGTAATTAATGTAACTTTTATATATAGTAATAAAAAGTATAGTATGTAGTATAAAAAGAAATACAATTTAAAAGCACAATAGTCAAAAGGTTTCTCAGGCTTCTCAATTGAGATCCAAACATGTTCAATGCAAAACTACGTGCGACCCCTCCGGACGCCGGAGTGCGTAGCGCGCGTGTGTTTACGCGTGTGACATCACGCCGCGCAGCTTCCGGCCGATCGTCGCTTGACGCAATCAGCTGAAAGAGGAGCGGAGTAGGCGAAGACTCGACTAATGGACCTGTAGACTTTATTCCTCCGTCTAAGACAGGACCTGTCGGACGAAACGTTGAAGGTGGGGGTGATTTAACGAGTTATTCTTTTCAGAAATACGTTTTTATTTGTCAGACGTCTGTCTGTTGTACGACCAGGTAGTAAGTTGTCCAGCAGCGTTAGTTAGCTTGCCCGGCTAACCGGCTAACAACAGCCCAGTTACTGTGCGCGTGCCTGTTTTTACGTGTCTGTTTACAGGTTATGTTATGTTGTTGTTTACTGTGTGTCTGTTTACAGGTGTGTTTGTTTACTTCTCTAGACCCGAGGTGAAGACAGAATGGCCACCGGCGCTCCGCAGGCGCCCGGCTCCACCACCGACAGTGCGAGCACCGGCTCCAGTGGCCAGGCCCCCGGGGAGGGCGGGCAGGACAGCACCTTTGAGTGCAACATCTGCCTGGACACCTCCAAGGACGCGGTGATCAGCTTGTGCGGCCACCTCTTCTGGTACGGCACTGAACTAGCACTGAATTAATACAGAAATCATCAGTGCTGGGCGAAATGTTAGATACTAACTAGGTTTTATTTTTTCCATCCCTTTTTTCGGTTGCCAACTCTTGCTGTTGACTCAAGCTGGCCCTGCTTGCATCAGGTACATTTAAACATTTTATAACGTAATGTTGATGTTACGCGTATCTTTTCCCCCGAGGTATATCTGAATAAGACCTTTGTCTCTGCCCCAACCCATTCCCATTTACAGTGGTTGGAAACCAGACCAAATAGGCAGGTGTGTCCAGTATGTAAAGCAGGTATCAGCAGAGACAAAGTCATCCCACTCTACGGGCGAGGTAGCACGGGTCAGCAGGACCCCAGGTAAATGCAATGCTTTAAATTCCTATTGAGAAACGTGCAGCACATTATATATATATTGTGAAATAATTTAGCTGTAAGCCGAAAGACCAGTATATAAATTGTTGGTGCAAGAAGCATTCAAACAAATAAACAAAAAAAGTAGTAGTTGGTAAAAATGTAAAATACCTTTCTTGCTTCTGGAATTTCAGAGAGAGGACTCCTCCCAGACCACAGGGGCAAAGACCAGAGCCCGAGAATCGTGGGGTAAGTGGCAAAATAATTTTGTGCTAATTAACCAGATATATTAGTGATGGGTGGCAAACAAACAAATAAGCACCAAGAATTTATGCCGTGTTATTAAAGCCAGTCTGAGACTTTCAAATGTTTACATAATTTTCACGAGTACATTAGTGGGGATCACTGATCATCACATTATACATGTAATGTTCTAATGCCACATTTGCAATACCATGGGTCTCGTTGCACTAGTGATGAAACTATTACATGGCAGTAGTGCATGGCAGTTACAGTAGGACCAACGTGCGAGTAATTCATTAGTAAAAACGCTGCTCCCAAAGGGACTTATTAAGTAGCATCTCCAATGAGAGAAGTGGGAACCTGCTTTTTGGTGCCCTCTCAGGAAATGACAACACCTGGCATGTCAGATTGCATCACATTTCTCCCCGTCTTTTGTCCTCAATGTAATGTATAAGCTACACTATTGGAATACTTGTATAAATTTATATTTGTATTTTCACTGATGTATATAAAATCATTTGTTAGATGATTAGGTGAGCGAACTAAAAACATTTCTAAGCTTCATTTCTGTTCTAGCACGATGGCCTCTGTTTTGCTGCTAAGCAGTGTCACTTCTCTGCAGGGATTTCAAGGATTTGGATTCGGAGATGGAGGCTTTCAGATGTCCTTTGGGATCGGCGCGTTTCCTTTTGGCATCTTTGCTACAGCATTCAATATCAATGACGGACGGCCACCCCCAGGTACGGCGACCCCGACACTAGTTTCTCACCCGTTACTGATCCATGCCTGGAGCCTTTAGCATTGTACCCTTGAGTGGGGGAGTGACCTAGCTGAATTGTGGTGGTATATGCCCCTTGAAGAATCCATATACCCTTGCCATTGTTTCTGATTCTGTTTTTATCAGGAGTATGTTTGTACTTGTATGTATACTTGTAAGTGTAATTTTTCTAAATTTCACTGTAACTCTACTAGGCTATGGTGACTGTCTCACTCACAGGTCTTATCCACCCATCTCTCCTCCTGTGTCTCTTCTCCGCCTTAAGTTTGATCACACTTCTTTATGGTTGGACTGCCTGATGATGTAGTACCCCAAAATCGATCCAGAGTTTTGCTACATGTGCAAACGCACACAGAACATCTGAGGATCAACACTGTGTCGTGACTCTTCATTGCTGAATGTCTAACACCCTCCCTCCTTACTTCCCAGCAGCCCCAGGTACCCCACAGCACATGGACGAGCAGTTCCTGTCCCGCCTCTTCCTGTTCGTGGCACTCGTCATCATGTTCTGGCTCCTCATTGCATAAGAGATTACTAACACTGGATGGATGTGAGGACTGTTTTCTCTCTGAGAACTGTGACTAGTGGCTAAGCCATGGACCGTGATTACAAACAAGGTTTGTAAGGTTATACAAGGTTCCCCCAGCGGTGACAGGTTTTTGCTTGTTTGTATTTTTTTCCTCTTCTCATCAACAGCATTAGATGACGGTTGAATGTTTCTTAAAAAAATCCTTCGTAGTGAATGATATGAATGCAGAACAAAATAATGCAAATTTGATTCACTCTTGGTCTCCCCTTTCCTCCCCAATTTAATTTTAAATAAAGTCTTATTTCTCTTAAGGTGTTTTTTTAATAGTTATAATGAAGAAATTTTTTCCTCGGTGAAACTGCAATGGCTAAGTCTGCACATTGTTTGTAAGTGAACTGTTGTACAAAGCTAACATGCATATACACTTACATATACACCATACTTACAACTGTCAACTGTTGCCTTTGCTCAGTAGACTATTAGCTGGAATGATGTCCAAAAATATAAATGGGGTAAGTTTGTTGCCAATGGACTTATTAAAAGCATATTTTGATTTGTTTTTCAATACATGCTCAATCCTGTAGTTAATGTAGGCTAAAACCTTACATTTGTGTAGGCATTAATATTGTTTGTGTTGGTAAGTACTAAAGGATTGCATTGTGTGTTTATAGTATGTGCTGAAATGTTCAGTTACAAAGGTAAAAATGACAAGCTATTTAAAAAATATGACCTGCTACACATTGGCACCTGCATATATAACATGATGCCAATCATTACATCACTAAGAAGATATCTTGTGGGACTGAAGAAATGGATGGATATTTCATAGGACATGGTGCTCAAAGTAGCTGCTCTTAAAAATGGACATTCGCACAAATATTGTTCCTTCTAAAAAATATTTTTCCAATTAAACAGCAAGAAAAGATACTAAAGGTAAAATACCCTGGTTTAGTTATAGCTAAAATTAATAGATGAGTTTGTAATGTAACATGGACCACAAAAAATATGTTGCAGTTTGTTACATAAAATGAAGCAACCTACATTTTTACTCAAATGCTGAGTTCTCAGAGCAGCTTTTAGCTTTTTACGTTACAATGGATTTGATTGGTAATTCAAAGAAAAGCAACCAGAGCTTCAAAACAGGTTGTGCTAGCTTACTGACTATTGATTGTTGGACCCAACACTTCAAGTGTGACCGCCACTGCCTTCCTCAAACCTTACAGTCTCTCGAGTGGCAAAGTCATTACAAAACACTCGTCTAAATCTCAGAGCAGATGTACCTCAAGACTACTGTACAACTTTGTACAAAAAGGCCCGTGTTCGAGTCTTCATATGCATGTTCATTGATCACTGAATTCTGCGTCATACATGATCTGATGGATCTTGATTTTGGCTGCTCCTCTTTTCTGCGGCGAAAGCCTTTTGAAAACTGGAACGAAACTCAAGAGGAAGAGCTCGTCCTCGTCGTAGGCCCTGTGCGATACCCTTTTCTCCGTCCTCCTGTCCGTGCCTTTGCCCTCTGCTTTCGTTTGGTGCGCGACGTCCGTGTCCGCAGCCGGCGGCGACAGCTGGAGAGGTGACAGCGAGATGTCGTTCTTGGCAGTGAGGTCCTGATGCGCTGCACGAGATGGGCCCACGACCTTCAGGCCAGAGGCCACGCCGTCGTTGACCTCTGACCGGGTCATTTGGGGCGCCTCCTTCTCAAGTGGAACACACCCCAGAGGCGTCTGCGGCAGGGACTTCATTTGAGGCGTGATGATGTCAGGCATGACCTGAGAAGCCACGGCATGTTTCAGCTTAACTAGCTTCATGCCTTCTACTGTCGATACAGCGGTAAGGGGCTCCTGCTTCAACCCGAACTGTGACTCTCTGAGCGCCACCACCAGATTCTCCTCATTCGTATCGCTCTCATCGTCCATGTCTTCATCTCTGTGGTCCTGTCTCTCTCTGATGTAGGGATTCAGAAAAGTGAGGCTTTCTCTGTGACACCAGAAACCCAGGACACGGCCGCCTTCCTCCTTGGTCAGTTTGCTCAGTCTTCTCTCCCTGATGTACCGGTCTCTCACACTCTTCCATCTTCTCCTACACTCATGTGCTGAAAGAGGTTTGTTTAAAAAAATTGCACTTATTCAGTATTATGCATGTGGACAATTAATGTTCATATTTATAATAAATTGTAACATGATAGATAGATAGATAGATAGATAGATAGATAGATAGATAGATAGATAGATAGATATAGATAGATATTTTATACAATGTCTTAAGCCTACTTTATTAGTATATAAGCAATCAATGGTTCCATTTTGAACTTATATTTCATTCAGGTTATTCAGAATTTGCAATTAAGTATCTACAGCTATATTTCGGAGTCAGGCGTTACCACCCAAACAGACACAACATTTCGGAGGGGGGATATAGCTAGCTATATTAAGACCGAAACCAACCACATTTTTCAATAACTACAGTTAAAGCGTCTAAAAGTTTTAACTGCGTCCGAAAGCGCTGGGAGCGTGAACTGATCCTCACGCGCCGTTCCATTCACAGACACGTGCGTACGCTTGGCGCGCGCCACCGCGCTCACTGACCTGAGAGACCGACTGAAGCGCCGACCCGGTTCCAGGCGGCGACCCTCTTCTCGTTACTTCGGTATTCATTCGATGTGCTGTCGTAAAGTTCCGGATGACCGCACACACTTTTGATTAATTTCTCAGTCTCGGCCATTTCTTTTGGTATCGCCGAAACTCATCGAAGAGCTCGCGTCTGAGAGAGAGCTTTATCGCGTCAATGGCGCGCGTGACTTGCGTACTTCCCGCGTTGGCGTCGCGAGCGTCGCACTTCCTTCTCGCGAGAAGAGCCGCACTTACGAGATCAGGCCGTGCTCTTCCACCACACGGTGGAACCCGAGTCGAGTTTTATAGATGTAAATATATATGTTTGCCGAACAATAATTGACGCTTGCGTTGAAAATGTCAAGGATGTTTTTTGATTTCGTTATTTAACTAGGTGTTGGCAAATGTGCACTGCATGGTATGCATTAGAGCAGGGCTGCTTGTGCACAATTCTCAATAAGCATCAGTGGTAATGGAACTAAGGTTGCCACCATTTCAGCAAAACAAAACTTGACACTCCTATTCCAGTAGATCCACCACTCACGTGTCTTCCACCTCTACTTTGTATTTCACTTTGCTTGTCACCTTATTCGAAGGGAGGTTGATGGACCTGACCATATTTCTCCAAGGTGGGTTCACCCAATGCATAAGAATCTGATATTGCTCAGAAATCCGATTACAGTATCTTTACACAAACACTACGTCCAGTGAGGCGTAGAAACATTTCCCCCATGCAAAATAATTTTTTTAATTTTATACAAATAAAAAATTGTTTTATTAATTTTTTTGTAGTTTTTATACAAATGAAAAAATGGGTTTCCTTGGGGACCTGTGTTGACATTTTTATGTTGGACATTTCATTCATGAATAATCATGAATTTAAATAGAGAACAGGCGAGACGAGGTACTCTGTTGTCACTAGAGGGCGCCAACACGGCAGTCAGATGACCTCAAAGGCCTGGAGTTGGAATAGGGCAAAACTTTATTGAACTGCAGACGATGTAACATGACAGTTACGCAAAATATACATTGGAGAATACTTTTAAATTTAAATAAAAAATGTCAATTAACCAATGATTTTAACTAATCTGCTAAAGTATAATGAAAAAACAAATGTAAAGATATTTTAATGTTGATGTACATATACATACTGTACATATACATATAACTTTTGGCATTTTCAAGTAGATTTAGTGTATATTGATAAAAATGCAATTACTTATTTATTCATTCCCATTTTTATATCATATGTCAAATTCCTGACTCTCAGGGGTTTTCTGTCTTTCTCCTAACTTCCTGCTTCTGGCAGGACCCTTATGATGGAAGGCTTCTCGTCACCACGGTGACAGACAGGTCAGGTGCTAGAAGGTCAGCAGGGTGATGTCTATACTACGTGTTTCCTGCTGGGTGTTTTCTCTTTTCAAATTATTACATGTATTAGCACCATATTGTAAAAGTAACCATAAAGGAGCCGCATAATGTTCCTCTAAAAAATACCTCAAATTAGTTGCATAATTGTTGCAAAACAGTCATTTTTACCTTCTTTACATCATCTTCACACAGGTGGGAATGAGTTAAAACGTTACAAGATGCAACTGAAAAACGATTCCCAGGAATGACGATGTCCGATACACCCTCGAGCACCTTGAGATCGGCGGTCAGCTGCTAAAAATCTTGCAGTGCAGGTAGGCGAGTTTCTCAGCACAGCCTCTACGCAGCAGTGGGAACCACTCCCAGTGGGGCAGTTCCACAACCCGGTACCCTACAAGCTCCAGCTGCCTCCTCTTCATGGCCTGCAGCCCCAGGAGCTGCTGGGTCCGATAACAGTAGTGGTTCCGATTCGTCACCTGGACGGCCAGCCGCCGGCCAGCCTGCCTGGGGAGGACCTTGCTGGAGCGTCCCCTGGGCTTGGTCAGGACGTGCTGGAGCCCATCGGTCAGGTCGATTCCTACACTGATGACACCCTCTCTCTCGCCCTGTGAGTCCACGGGACGCAGGGCCGGGCCCTGGGCGGGCCGCTCTGCCGGCGTGTTCTTGGCATGGGTGAGCCGGGCCAGCAGGTCGTCGGTCAAGGTCACTCCGGTGCGGCCCACTTCCCAAGCCCAGGAGCTGGATGAGATGTGGAGGGGGTGTGGGGTGACAGGCAGGGGTTGATCGCTGGGGTCTAGGTGAACTTCGAGGTCTATGGATCGCATGTGGGGCAGGATCATCCGCTTGTGCACGAAGGCCTCTCCGCCCAGCAGCTCCTTCAGCACGGCCTCCGCTTCCAACACCTCCGGCTTCCGACACACGTCGGACTGGGCGAAGTCCCACAGCTGCTTTGTCACCTCCTCCCTGAACGGCACACTCAGTCGCGGCCCGGTCCAGTCGGGGAGCTCCACCCCCACCGTTCCATCCAGGGTGAACAGGTCCTTCTTCAGCTCCAGCTGCTGTGATCGACTGGCTCGGCCGACGAACTCGGGGCTCAGGGCCATGCTCAGCAGATCATGGGGGAACTCGCCCGCAAACGCCAGGCCCAGCAACGCGGTGAGGAGGTGCTCGGGGAAGCGCTGAAATTCGGCCTGCCGTTCCCGCAAGGCTTCGGTGAGACGAGGGTACAGGCCAGGGCACCGATCGGGAACGACGCCCAGGTTGCCAAACGCCCACAGGAGCTTGGCGGCATCTTTGCTCCTGCATTGAGAGGCCTGCTGGGGGAGGTTCTGGGCCACAGCCAGGAGGATGCGGTCATCGCGGTAGTGCAGCGCGGAGCAGGCCAAGGCCATGTGCATCAGGCCCTGGACGCCCATCTGCGGGGCCCGGCGAGGAACTTCGGAGCCCATGGCTTCCAGCCAGGGCACGTGGTCCAGGTGGCTGAAGCGCATCAGCTTCATCACGTTAACCAGCCCGACGTCGCTCACGTGTTCGATCACAGCGAGGGTCCGGTCGACCAGCCTGCGCACGGCCCCCTCCGACAGCGAGCCCTGCGCTTTGAACAGGCCCAGACAAACGGTCACAAGCTCCTCCGCCTTCAGCCGGTCCAGATGACGCGCGAGGAGGCTCTCCAGGGGTCGCAGGAGTGAAGCGGGGCAATGTCTGCCCTCTCCCAGCAGGTACAGGAACTGCACCAGCTCCGCCGGGCCCATCTGGCCAAAGTGCCGACTGATGGCGTCGCACAGCTTCTCCAGGTACTGCGGTACGGAACGTCCGAGGTTCCTCCACAGGTCCGCCGCGAGCAACAGCTCCTCCAGCTCCATCACACCCGACCGGCAGGCCAACTCGTGCTCCAGCGGGCCCAGCGCGCCGTGCGAGGGAGAGAGTCCCAGCGCCACGAAGGCCCGCAGGACCTCCAGCAGCTGAGAGTGTGTGAAGTTCTGCAGGTTCTCCACGCAGCAACGGAGGAGCATGTGGAAGCGTGCGTCGCCCCTCACCACCACGGTCTCTCCAGGGGCGACGCGGCCCAGTTCACAAAGAACGCTGGTTACGTCCGACGGCTCCATGGTACCTTTCAGCAGATTTACTTCATGAAGCAGCAACAAGGCTTCCTTGATATGAAGGTCCGGTGGACGACAGGAAGCGTCATGAGTAATGTTGCTATACTCTGGCCTACACCTCTGAAAGGCCCTAAAAGGATTCCCTTCCACATCCGTACAGACGTCTTTTGGGTTTTTGACAGGTTTGTCCCTCTTGCCGTCTGCATCTCCGCTAAAAGCCAGACTGAGAAGCGTGTTCTTGGCACTAGATAACCGGCGTGAGGAGGTCACCGTGTACAGGTTACCCCGCAGTCGGAGCGCTCCACTGACAAAGGATGGAGAGGCCTCCTTTTTCTCCTCATCCACCTCGGAGCTCCGTGAGCGCACAGACAGCCCAACTCTGTTTTGGTAGTAAGCAGAGGGATTGTACACCAGGGATTGTAACTGCTGGTTAGGATCAGTCTTCTCGTCCCCCTCGTGTTTTCCATTCTTCTGTCGCGAGGACAGGTGCCTGCGCTCGAGCCTGGCTCGTGAGGAGCCGTGACGCAGCTCCGCCACATGACGTAACAGTGACCTAGAAGACATGCGCCGGCACTAAAGAAACAAGAGGAAAAGGTTTATATTCCTGTTTAAGATGTTTATGTTTAACGTTTGAACAGTAGCTTTACTACAAAGTTCTCATTAGCTACACTGCACAGAACACAAAACGAACCTAAACGTTTGTTTCTCCTACGGG
This sequence comes from Brachyhypopomus gauderio, assembly GCF_052324685.1. Classification (NCBI taxonomy): domain Eukaryota; kingdom Metazoa; phylum Chordata; class Actinopteri; order Gymnotiformes; family Hypopomidae; genus Brachyhypopomus; species Brachyhypopomus gauderio. The sequence goes on from NC_135217.1 coordinate 8,121,375, forward strand.
AAGGGTCTCCTACTAAGGGTCAGCACAAAATGGCAACAATTATTTACGTTATTGGGAGTTTAAAACATCCTATGAAACCGGCCAAACACCATCTGTGAAACTATCTTTATCCAAGTTAGAAGAATAATGTATTTATCTAGCTAGCTAGTCAACACAGCAATGTTAATTTCACTTTCCTTAAAAGCAGAAGGTGTTGGTTTACAAGAGATTAATCCCGGCCCATATGTGTGTACTCAACTCATATTTAATTCATATTTAATTCGACGTCACCATTCATTATATGAAGATAGCTAGCTAACAGCTTCCTAGTAGCCAGCCGCTTCCTACCGTGTTAAAAACTATTCATGTACGCGTATGAGAAAGATCTCCGCACTTACACTGGAAGTATGTTTCAATCCGACAAATTATCTGGAGCCCGAAGAAACGTCAAAAGTGGAGGTCAGGAAAGACACGGTGCTACATGGGTGCCTCCATTACTCCAACTAAACGTCATGGCACGTAGTACAGTGTCTCAGTAGGGACAGAAAGGTGCAAAATACTTTACGAAAGAAATTCTAATACAGTACGTAGAGGATTTTATTGGGAAAAGCACACTCAATGTATTTTTTGGTGAGAGGTCTCTTTGAATCAAGTTACCCATCTCATTTCCTGTTTGTTTGTTTGTTTGTTTGTTACTTATAAAAATATAAAAACAATACATCAATATCGAATGCGCGTAGGAGAAAGAAACGTTTTGGTTCGTTTTGTGTTCTGTGCAGTGTAGCTAATGAGACCTTTGTATTAAAACTATTGTAAAAACTTTCAACATAAACATCTTAAACATGAATTATGTCTTTCCCTCCTTTTTCTTTAGTGCCGGCGCATGTCATCTAGGTCACTGTTACGTCATGTGGCGGAACTGCGTCACGGCTCATCACGAGCCAGGCTCGAGCGCAGAGGCACCTGTCCTCGCGACAGAAGAATGGAAAACATAAGGAGGACGAGAAGACTGATCCTAACCAGCAGTTACAATCCCTGGTGGACAATCCCTCTGCTTACTACCAAAACAGAGTTGGGCTGTCTTTGTTGTCTATATATTATATTATATAATTATATAAATCAATGGACTGTGTCATGTACAGCATCTATGTACTGATCTGCATTATATCTACCTGACCTTTAGCTGATACTGTTTGTAAACACTCTAGACCAGGGATGTCAAAGTCAAATACACAGAGGGCCAAAAAAACAAATTAGCTACAAGCCGAGGGCCGGACTGGTTCAATGTTTATTAAAACATATTAAAATTGCACATAGCCTATTGAATCAAGACCCAACACAGTGTATACTATTTAATGCTTAAATGAATAAAGCAATATTTTCTTATGGATCTGTCAGTAATTTCAAGTGAAAACATTTTTCAACAAGCAAACAGATAAAAACAAACTTCCTTCAAAGAATACATGTCCGGTACATTAAATTAATAAAGTAATAAAGGTTTGAAAAGTGCTGGAATTTAGGCTAAAGTACTTGAAAATGCTTGAAAATGTAACGACTTCGTTTCACAACAAATGTATTACGTTAACAAATACGAGCCTCTTGTAATTCCAGGACAAAACATGAGGGAACGTGAAGACTTCGCGGGCTACCGTTGCATTGTGGGGAATGTAGTGTTTGTGCGTGCAAAACACCATCGGGGGGCTGTGGCCTGCGGGCCGGTTCTAATAGTAATTAAATATCATCCAGGGGGCCATAGATAATCAATTCGCGGGCCCGATCTGGCCCGCGGGCCTTGACTTTGACATATGTGCTCTAGACCCATCACTACCGTGGTCTTCCAGATTTGTTCAGGAAACAAGACTTCTCCCACTCATTGTAACCCCTAAAGTCATCAGTGCTGAAATACAAACACACAATCAAAAAGACCTAGGTGGAAATTTGTTTTTATTCACATCTTTATTATTTGAATTCATATTTGCTAAGATATGCTTTTTTCCAAGCGATTTTGAAGCATAAAAAATCAGAATGAAAACATCAGTGACAGTTTGTCCTTCCTTCTTACATTTTATGAACCGTGAGACAGAGGGGGAAACATGAGGAGCTTTCATGTATTTACTTTGATTGTAACATGTAATGGCCGATTGAAATTTTTAAAGATTCATATATTATATTATATTCCTATATTGATAGTTTGAAAAATAAAAGCTGACATGTCAGTCTCATTAATTCACAAAAGTATTCACACGCAATAGCTCAGTATATTTGGATAGAATAGATATGTACACATAAATAACAATGATATTTACATGCAGTCAACTGCTCCTTTGTTTCTACTCAGAACATAGCAGGACACAACAGAATTACATAGCAGCATATGTGGTCAGAAACAGTGGAGGGGGGGTGTCATCTAAACAGTGGAGGTGGTTGGTGTCATCTAAAGCTCTGGCTCACTTAACACCCAATGTCATAAAGCTATGAAAGATCAGATAATTCATCTTAAATCAGTACGCAGTCTCAGACTACGCTAGGCTGTGGTCAGGACAGCACATGCAAGAGTAACGTCAGGTGTATGTAAATGTAAATGTGTGTGTGTGTTTGTTTGTGTGTATGTGTGTGAGTGACAAATATCACAGCCTGTAGCATAACTGACGAACTTAAACAGCAGCAGTGTTTCGTTTGGGATGTATACACATGGAACTGTCATAGATTGTAGCATTATTTAATGGAAAAGACAAGTCCATCAAGCGTGTCATATTACAGCCACGTGTCATGTAACAGCCCAGATCTTATAATGTGAGTTAATGTGCCAATTTTCTATACTTAAAAAACATTTACTTCAGCACTAAAAGACCAGAGTAGTTTGATTTGCTTATGAGTTGAATCAGGCCAGTCTGTCCTGATGGGGGCCCTGTTTCTCCAATGGATAATTCTTCAAAGTGTTATTGTTACAAAAGCACCTGTATGCACATGTTTGATCAGCTCATCCCAGATGTCGCATGGCTGGTGGATATTACTAGCAAGAACAGAGACCATTCTCCAAGCAGCCTTGACATCAGTGACCTTTCAAGGTCATATGTCCAATAATTCTCTGGGCCCGAAACAGTTGTAAAGCAGGGCTTATGACACTGCTGTAAGCTTTGTGACAAAAGGTGTTTCTAGTTCTTTTTTTAATGCTACCACTTTACCTCCTGTCTTCTCATAACCACCTGTTGTAAATGTATCTAAGCCTTTTTCCCTTCAGTCTTAATTCATACTACAGAAACTCACTACCTAATCCCCCTCAACATCCACACGATCGACATTTGAGTCTTTATACTCATTCAAATATGGCAATGCAGCCTGTGTACACGGTGAACACCACTTCAATCTACTGCATATTATATTTTTTAAGTCAAATATTCTAAATGATACTTTCAGAAAGTATACGTTGACACATATTCTTTTTGGAAGAAGGTACGTTCCTGCTCACACATAATCAGTCAGCTGTGGAGTGTACTTCGAAAGCACACCCCTCCCCCACGCGCTATTCCGATTGCCCTCATATCGTTGTCTGGTTTTCGTTTTTGTTTTGTTTTTATCCTTTTCGTTTTTTTTGTTTTAGCTCAGCCGCTTCCTCATCAAGCAGCAGCTTCATAGGCCAAACCTCCCCCAGCAGACGTGCTGCTCGTTCACAAGTCACTCCTCTCTTAATATACATCATTTGAGACCAAAGCAAAGTGCGTTAACTGATTTACGTTTTTGTTTTGTTTGTTTTTTTTTTCAGCACCTCACTCTCACTCTCACTCTGTTTCTAATATATTCTACATTGTTTAAAAATGTGGAACCAAAAAAAAAAGAGGCAAAAGTGATGTTGTGGTAATAATCTGAGTCAAAATGGCCGCACGCTAGTCCTCCGCCACTGCTTTTGCTAAGAGCACAGGGGGTTGAGGTGAACTCCTAGGCAAAAAACACCACCACACCACCAGGCGTTGGAGTCCAATGTTAATAAATACTTTAACTACATCCACTATAAGAGACCTCGAGACTGGTACCACCTCATAAGTATTTGGTCCTTCTGTTCATAAACAAAACAAAGAAATAAACAAACAAACCAACAAAAACAACCGTGTGGCATGGACAAGCACCAAAGACAGGGGAGAATCTCAGCTCCCCTGTCAAAAAACATGTCTCTTTACCTATATTGTATTTATCATGCTGTTTGTTGTGGGTTTAGAGTCATCCGAGGAGCAATTCTAAGAGTACCGTTATATACCTAAAACCCACAGTGTTTGTCGACTTCAGTATGATGTCTGTTTAGATCTATGGTACACTTTAGGTCGTAGATATTCAACCATGATGACGTATGAATTTGGCATCTAGTATGGTATACCGAGAGCCGGAGTCAGACAGGCACGCTCCTGATAGGAGGGTACCCTGGCTAAAAGCTTCAACAGTCTAGCCTTAAGCCTGGATTAATAATGCCGGATCCCTTGCCTTAAATCTGGATTATTAATACCTAATCCCATATCCCCTGAGTGTTAAATCCAGCTACTTCTTCCCCTTAGCTACAGACTTGGGGCCAACTACACCTACGCACAATTCACCTAACCCAACGCCTTTCAAGACACAGAGTGTTTCTAGGCCAGACAATAAGGCCTCACACAGCCATATCATTTAGCCAGATCACAGACTTCACCCCTCAACCCTGTCAGCCTCAGTCAGCAGGGCATCCTTGGACCGTCCTCAGAAGACCTTTCACGTTTTGGTGCAGGGGGGGTCGTTAAGGGTGGTGGGGGAGGCGTTTGTACTCAACACTACTGTAACTGGTGCTCTAAGTGGTTTGTACTGCATCAAAGAGGTCACATTCACCCGCTGTCAGATCTCCGTGGACTCGATCCTCTCCAGGCGCGTGGGCACAGGCCAGGGAGGGGCCAGCTGGTGCAACACCGGCGGCTTCTTCTCCTCGGCCGGGGGGGTCGGAGACGTAAGCGATACGGTCACGGGTGCCGAGACGGGGACCTCTGGGCTGGTCGCGGTGGGCGGCGGCGACGAGGGGGAGGGCAGGGCCAAAGTCGGGGGCGGGTCCGGGGGCGGGGGAAGGGGCGGGACGGGCGTGGAGAGCTGCGCCCCGAGCTGGTCCACGCGTTCCTCCAAGGCCTGGTTCTTCTGCAGCATCTCCACGTAGCTGAGCTGCAGCTGGGCCTGGTACTTGAGCACGCGCTCCTTTTCGCCCTGCCAGGTCTGGCGCTCCTGGGCGAAGGTGAGGGCCTGACGCTCGCGCTGCTGACGCTCCGCCCTCAGCTCGCCCTGCAGCAGCTCCAGCTGCCGTCGCAGCTCGCCCGCCTCCTGCCTCTGCACCTTGGAGTCGTCGCTCTGCAGGCTGAGCAGAGCGTCCGGATTGGGCGGCGCCGGCAAGGGGAGCGGGGGCAGCGAGCTGGGGCCCTCCGGCGGGCTCAGGGGCGAGAGAAGGCGCTCCCTGCTGCGGGACAGCACCAGGTGGCCCACGTCGCCCGGGCCGGGCTCGGGCGTGCGGACCAGGGCCGGGCCGGCGCCGGCGCCGAGCTCGCTCAGGGCTTTCTTCAGCACCGCCACCTCCGTCTCGAACGCGCTCAGCTTGTCTCGCAACACGGTCACCTGCGTGGGAAGAGAGGATGCGGTTACGGACACGTGAGAGCACGAGGGCACGTGAGACGCCGGACTGGTAACGAGTCTGGCTTTATTTAGTAGAGTCGACAGCTGTTAGAAGTTGCTCTATTTTGCTCTAAACAAAACAACAAAACAAAAACAAATGTATTTCAGTACAATCTAACTGTCTTAGCGAAGCGCATTGATCCACCATACAGGTAAACGGGCAAGTGCACATGGGCAGACCCGCCAGTAGGTGGCGCTCAAGGTGAACGCTCTCACCTCGGCTAGCATGGCCTGCAGCTCAGCTTCACAGCGTTCCAGCTCCAGGGTCTTCGTGCAGAAGGACTCTTTGAGACTGATCTCGGCCTCCTCCCTCTCCCTCAGCTGTGCGTTGAGCTCCTTCAGCTGGTTGCGGAGGGCCACCATCTCGCCTGCGCGCTGGGTCACCTCGCCCTGGCTCTCACGGAGCTGCTGCTTCAGGAGGGAGATCTCGCCCGCCTTCTGGCACACCTGGAGGGCGGGGAGACCAGTGAGGAGATGAGAGGAGGAGACTTCTAGCAGACATAACGCTTCTGGTAGCTACCTGTGCTAGGTGTGGTTTAGTTAATGCTAACAGCAGTGATGGGACTGTGATGTAAAAAGATGTAGCAGTAAACGAATTCTCATTTGTCATTTTTAATACACTTGTTGAAGTACAGAACTTGATACATGGGGTTTATTGCATTCATCTCATCCCTCAATTGCCCCCTGGGGATGAATAAAGTTTTCTGAATCTGAATCTGAATCTTCATCATCCATCATCATTTAATGCAATTAAATGCTAATATCTCTGTCAGTAAAATGTTTTAGGCTTTTAAATTTTCATAAGCCATTTAAAAATGTTTTCCCTCATACCTGATTAATTGGAAAGGACTCTAGTTAAGTGTGGGAAGGACTTTGATGTAAGTAAATATAACAATAAACTATTTCTCATTGGTTAATGGAAGTTCCTGATCTTTTCGCATACTCGTTGACTCCAGGACTCCATTTCCCAGAACCACCACAGTGTTACGATAGTGTGAACGAGTGTTCAGCACGATACTCGCTCAACCATTTAACGACGATCTTTGTGTTACGATGCTTTTGGGAAGCCAGCCTCAGCTTTAATATATGGAGCTTATTACACCGCTGTGCCTGCAAGTTAAACCCGGCCCGGCGTGATCGATCACCTCCCTCACCTCCCACTTGGTCTCCTCCAGCTTGGGCAGGAGGTCAGCCTGCTCCTTCCTGAAGTCCAAGCACTTCTTCTCCAGCTCCTCACGCTGGGCGAGGAGCACGGTCATGTCGTCCTGCAGCCGGCGTTTGTCCTGCTGCAGCCGGCCGATCTGGGCCTGCAGGGCCTGCTGCGAGCGCTGGGCCCGGCGGGTCACCTGCTGCAGACGGCCGGCGTAGTTCTGACGCAGCTCCTCCATCTCGCGCTCCCACACACGTTGCTTCTCCTCGAAGACCTGCGCGATGGCCGCCTCGCTCTGGTCCAGGTTCCTCCGCATGTGGAGGACCTGCGGGAGAGAGGAGGAGCGAGCGAGGGAGGATGAGAGAGAGAGAGAGGGAGGAAGGGAGGATGAGAGAGAGAGAGAGGGAGGAAGGTGGCCTGTTAGGAGGTCTTTTAGGCAGTAGAGACATCTCTGAAAATCATGAGTAGTACTGCACCCTACAGAAACCGACTTAGTACATATCACGGTTATGTAATAGACAATGTAATAGTATATTATTATATTGTTATTAAAATATAGCCTTTTATAGCCTTTTCTTTGCCTGTGACAGTGTTGCTGAATAAAACCCCATGACTGAGAACTAGGTGGGTGACTTAGGAGCAAAACCATATTACATTTGTCACACTGTGCCAAAGCCCTCAAACTCTAAATAATTAACTAAAATAAACTAACAATGAAGCTAAATGAACCACAATCAAACGTGCGCGTCTACAGAAAAACATCCTTTTTGGTCCAAGTTTCCAAAATCCCACATCCCACATTCCAAAAAGAACAGAAATTTATATACCAGACCATTCACAATAAAATACAGCAACATTGATTTCCTACTGAAAGCCTAAAAACAAGTAGTATATTTTTAAAGTTGATTCCAACATGCAGCAGCACACTGCTGGCTGCTAGAAGATCTCGCTTCTGCTCCGTAATCTCAGATTACGCCTCACCTCCTGCTCTCTCTCCCACAGCCGGTCCTCCAGGTCGCGGATGACGTCGTCGGAGGATGGCGAGGGCCGCAGGGGGACGGGTGCGTCGCTCAGGTGGCTGAGCCGTTGGTAAGAAGAAGAGCTCTTGCCCGAGGATGAGCGCCCGCTGTCCGAAGCACTCAGGCCGTTCTGGTAGCCTGGCTTGTCCGGTTTGTCCAGGCCGGCCGTGCCCAGCCGGTTGATGTGACTGGTGGAGGCACTGAGGGGCCCCAGGGCTGGTGGGGGCCCGTAGCCCGAGCCTGCATAGGTAGGCAGGCTGGTCAGAGAGTTCCTCCCGGAGTCTGATAGGCTGCCCTGTGCTGCCCGGCCACCGGATTGGCTCGCCTGCCCGCCGGGACTGTCCTGGTCCCGCCGGGCTCCGGAGGTGGCCTGGCCCCCTCTCTCACCCCCACCGCCCCCTCCGCCCCCACTGCTCGGGCCCCCTCCTGCACCTGCGTTGGCCTGTAGGGGGCACACCAGGTTCTGCATGGAATTAAAACTCTTGGGCACCACGGGTTTGAAGGCGGAGGGGCGGACCAGCGACTCTGGGTCCTAAATGGAAAAGCAGGGGGGAAAAAAACAACTTTTGTTCACCTGCACAGTATTTCAGACTACAACATCTGCTTAACTATCATGTGTGAAATTATAAGGACATAAAGAGTAGATTACACACTGGGACAACACAAAGTGAGTTTCTGAGCATGCTCCAACTGTTGAGGAAAGGATGATGAACGTACATGCAGCATACATCTGGTTTAGGTGTGAACTAACCAACATCTGAACTAGGTGTGAACTAACCAACATCTGGATTAGGTGTGAACTAACCTACATCTGGATTACCAATGAACTTACCTACATCTGGACTAGTAATTTTGTTACATTTTTAGATTAGTTTGTTAAGTACACTTTGTCCAACTTTATGCCTGTATTCTCCCATTTTAATTATTCAATTAGCTAACCACTAGGACAACATCCATCTATGGAGGCTTGGAAGAGCATGTGTTTCCCCAGAGACGCGTAACACCCAGCACTACCACCTCTCTCTGAACCCGCTGTGCCCGCTGTGTCGGAGGGCATGCCAGTGCACTCGGAGGGGGGCGCTAACCGGCCTTATAGTCGGATGACGTTTAAATCTAAGAAGCTTTTTCTTTGCGGAATAGAAATGACTGTGAGGAAAGGTAAAAGGAGTGATCATGATCTGGGCGTTAGTTGTCACCTTGTTGGGGGGGGGGGGGGGTATCACAGAAAGTGTTCGCTTTATAGACCCTGTAAAGTGATTCTGCCTGACATCAATTAAGGCTCCCTAAAGGGATAAGTTGGGCACCCTCAAACAGATCTAATCCCCCTTTCATCCAAAACGTTGTCTGCGAATTTTAGCAGGAGCAGCTCATCTCCATTGCATACATTATAAGAACCGTAGCGTTAGCGTCACCACGTCATCTTCTTCCAATTATCATGCTGCACCTCCGAGAGCCTCAATCGCTGTGTCTCACACGCCATTCGTCAGCGGCCGCGTGGGCCAATCACGAGCGCGCGCCTCTCTGAGGCCCACAGCACCGTACCTGCGCCTGCTCCAGCTTGCCAGAGATGGGCATGATGTTGGGGGGGTTGTGGTTGTCCAGCTTGGCTTTACACTTCTCCTTGTGCGCGGGGGCCTGGTGGCTGCCGTTCTTGTCGTTGTTGAGGATGATGCTGTTGCCGCACAGGTCCAGACTCTCGCCACGCCTGTGCCCCTCCCTCCGCCCGCCGCCGTTGGCGAACGGCCCGTTGCCGACGTGCTGCCGGCCGGCGCCATTCCCCTGCCCCCGCTCCGAGTCCGCGAGCCCGCCGCGCCCGTTGCCGTAGCACTCCCGCTCGCCACCGCAGGTGCGCTCGTCGGCCGACACGCCCGCCGACTTCGTGCCCGGTGGGGGGAGGCGGTCGGCGCTGAAGCTGCGGTCGTCCAGGCGACGGCGGGCAGCGGGGTTGTGGGACGGAACGGCGGCCAGGGGGCCGTTGGGGGTGGTGCGTGTGCCCACACTGCGCATGGTGATGGCCCGCTGGCTGGAGCCTCCACTGCCAACACTGCCCATGCCCAGGAGCACGGCTCCCCTCACTCAGCCGCTGGCGCCCCCTGCTGGTTGGGGCAGGCAGGGCAGCAGGGCTGGGTCGCAAGTGCCCCCACTACACAGGAGCAAAGAGAACAGAACTGGTGAGACAGAAACACACACACATAAACACAAGCACACACAAATCATACGAGATCACAAGCACACCATTCCTCATACGTAGATAGAAAATTTGTTGTTAATTATTTTGTAAGTCGTTTGCTGCTATTTTTAAGTTTTGACCACATAAAAACTGCTCACAGAACAAAAATCTATATATACATTCTGTTTTCTGCCATTCAATGTTCAAGTAGCTAGATAACTTAAAAGGAATTCTTACATTGTATAAGAGGTGAGTTAAAGTTATCAGGTGAAATAATATATGGGTTTTAAGTACATTCAAAATTAAACTATTTTTAAAGCTTTAGAATTACTTTAAATTCACAATTTATTACAGAGTCAAAGGGTGTTAAACGTGTTCATCAGGAACACTGATTATTCATTCTAGCACTGCCAACAGTTTCAGTGTTCTTAAAGTGTTTGAATATTACATTATAATAATCCTCCCTACAAAAGACCACCTGTCTCACACACCAAGGGTAGGACCACAGTGCCATACACACACGCGTATGAGTGCGCGACGCACCAGTGAAGAAGGCAAGCTGTTGATTAGCACGTACACAAATAGCATTCAGAAGAGAAGACCCTGAAGACAGCAGCCTTGGTCTTGATCTCAGCACTTCAAGCTCTTGGTTTTGCACTTTTGAAGTTCAGAAATATGCAGCAAAGTTGCACCCTGTAACCTCACCTTGAAAAGTGGCTTGTTTATCTTAATGAAGGTGCTCGGGGGACCAGCCCATGGGCTGTTTGCTACGGGCGCTTCAGCCTTAAGCCTCTGAGACAGAGACAAAGAAGTGTGGCCCGACTGGTTATCTACAAATGATCATCTTTAATCAACTCAAAACAAGAGAAGATGAGTTGCTTCAGTGTTCTGAGATAAACGATTGGCTTGGATAATCATTTGCACTGAATTATTTGTTCCTCTCGGACTAATGAATGAAATTAGAGTAAATTAAATGACTCACGGCATTCAATTTCCTGAACTCATTTGTGTAAACTGGACTCTGTTTTTTTTAGCGTGTAAACACAAAGACTATGTTAAACTAGGAGGTTTACTAAAACACTTAAGCCTTAATGCCATTTAACCATCAGACCCTCACCCTTTAAGAGGTCCTCAAAGTGCAGATATGTACACAGAACAAGCCCACTAAGAACTACACAAAGTTGATTTACAACACTCATCACAAATCCCTAACAAAAGCCAGACTGATCACACTAAATTCTGCGTTATGACACTTTTACAGTTGCTTGAATAATTAGCGGCTAATTTTGCATGAATGGGTGTATAAAATAATATGTATATTATTTATATGTATAGTATATAAGGATACACTGAACGTTAAGGAGGCCTAGATGTCTTTGTCAAGTTTGATTGCTGTAACTTAAACAAGGGAAAACATGCACTCGGACAGCAGATAAATGGATCACAACACAACATTTTCAAACACTGTCTGTTCCGCAGTATTGTTTTCAGGGGCGAACAAGCCACACCCCGACGCATCTGGAGATTAAAACTCTTGGGTTTGTTATTCACCTGTGTGTAATTTTATCACCATGTTTCCTGCAAACTGCCATGAATATCAGTCTGACAGAATGCGGCTCTGTGCCGTGTCCTCAGAGAAGAAAAGTCCTGCGTTCTTTGACTGACTGAGAAGTTTCATTATAAAACAACACAACAAAAACAATGTCTCCACAGCCTCACAGGACACACAGGACATCATTACACTCACTTATGGCCTTTGCATTTCAAGACAGAAGCTGTATGTTTTATGTAGTTTAAGGACCCCTAATTCAATATCAATTACAGTGCATGAGTAAAAAGAGTTTACCTCATTCAACTATTGATCTGTTTTATAGATTAACTGCAACAGACTACAGTTGCAGTGTTTACCTGATTCTGAGAGAACTCTATATGTACTAAGTATTGATTTACAAAATATTTACTACATATAAATACAATGAAATATTTAAAAGGTGCTAGAGAAAGGGGGGTCGGCTGTCTTGTTGTTTCGGTGAAAGATGTAACCCGAATGTCCTTGTCTTATAGACAATACATGTGCAGTCGTTTACTTTATGACACCTTTGCAACGTGTTAAATTTACGATGAGCGCTATTAAACTGTAAGTCATGTGCCATTTTAGGAGGCAGAGCGGGCGAGTTGCAGTATCGTGGTTTGTCCAGCAGGGGGTCCTGGCTCGGATTGGCAGTGGCACGTGCCTCCACTACCTCTCTGTGCTACAGTCGCTCACTCACACGCATTACATCATCACTCCCATGCTTCATATAGCTCCGCGCGACACACAGCTACGCTCGCGCTGTCACTCTCTCCCACTCTCTCACTCACACACGCGCGCACAGACACATAAACACCTCTATAATTCCCTCCTCCAGATAATCTGAGACACTGTGATAATGATGTTGCCTGCAGTACTGATGCACTCGTGGATATCAGGTCTTTAATTAGTATCCGATGTCAAAGCAGCAAAGTCTTTACTTCCTTTCATAACCCCCCTCACAAAAAATAAATAAATAAATTCTACATGTTCTAATGTATACATTTTCAAACAAAATTACCATTGTACTTGTTTGAACCATTTGAACGTGCCTAAAAAAGACAATGCACTAGAGTACATTAAACATGCGCGCGCATATACACACAGAGAGAGAGAGAGAGAGAGAGAGAGAGAGAGAGAGACAGACAGACAGACAAACAGACAGACAGGCAGGCAGACAGACAGACAGACAGAGCATATGAAAATAGAGAGTCAGTTTGTATATGCGGGTTGTGATGGTGTGGCCTACACTGCGAGCCAGAACCAATCAGTGCCAGTACGTAGCCGTCCCTTCCACGCGGGCCCTCCTCCGTGGTACTACTGTACCGAATACCCCTTCATCTCCACGCTTTATAACACATCAAAAACACAACTGCACACCTCAATCTCCACGACGTGCTCACACCAGCAAACCCGCGCGCACGCACGTTTACAAACACGCCTGACAACGTTTGGGGTTGTCACATCCCATAATAGGGCTTACAATGGATTTACGGGCCTGGCGAGGGAGCAGATCTGGCGCACTTGGACTGCGTCGGGCTAGCTCGAGCACGAGATTAGGTAACGCGGTAACGTTAACGGCGGTTGTACGGTAACGGGTGTTACGCTCGCACGCCGCGCATGGAGCGGGCAGAAAAAAAGGCTCCGTGCAGCGCGCGCACGGGCAGCGGCGCTGCAACACAATGGAGAGGCGAAGGCAGCGTCGCTACGGGCAGCAGCACGCATGATGGACATCTTCGAGGTTCTCCCTTTCTCCCTTCCCGTGTGTCCGTATTTCATTAATGAATTACAGAACGCGTTTTATTCCAATAAAATTATTTTAGCCCTCGTCCCAAAATTCGGAGGTTTTTGGGGAGGGGAGGGGGGGTGCAATCGTCGTTTAACACGGTGTTCTGCACCCTGGCCCTTTTCTCTGCCATAAAAAAACACAGTCGTATTTTACTCGAATAAGCAACAGCAATAAACACGGAAAAATCTCTCTCTCGTGTTATACTAAACATTACGCAGGGGAAACTGGCACGTACCGTTTTATAGCCTACAAGGATCGGCGTTTACCGCCAGCGCAGAGTACGCTTGCAAATACAGGTGTTGACGAGAGAGGGCTACGGTGCACGGGGCGCGAGGACGCTCCATCATAGTACCCCCGTACTTACTGGTTGCAGCGGCGCCGCGCGCTTCTGTTCTGCGTGGAATTGCCGCTTGTCACCTCGGCTCCCGCACCCCGCTCGGCCACACTCGAGGTCGCGCTCGGCTTTGCGGTGGAAATAAAAGAGCGAGATGATGCGCGGAGATCTGCCGCTAACGCCCGGAGCAAGGATGAGGTGATGGGGTATAGCATCAGCTGTATCGCACACCCACCTCCACCCCGCCCCCTTTTGGTAGATGACAGATCCGCCCCCTTTTACAAAGTCCTTAATGCGCGTGCGTTCTATTTCCACTGGCATCCTAACCTCAGAATGGCTAGCACAAAAGAGGTTCTTCGTGGTTTGTCTAAGCTGCTGGTTGTGACGAGAGAAAAAGCTCTCTGCCTCCCGGAGTGTGCCGTAGCTGTTCTTCGGGGGCCAAAGAGCCATTCTAAAACAGACAAGAACTGCAGTTTGAGCTGTGGCAGTGCATTTGTAATACCACAAGGTCACAGAGAGATACTTTGTATATGTATATAAACTGTAATGGTGGGTTATATATATATATATATATATATATATATATATATATATATATATATATATATATATATATATATATATATATATATATATGGGTTATATATATATATATATATATATATATATATATATATATATATATATATATATAGAGAGAGAGAGAGAGAGAGAGAGAGAGAGAGAGAGAGAGAGAAGAGACATTCTTAAAGCACTTGCATGTAAGATGTTCAAGCTAGTAAGATGCCTACTTAAAAAGGTTGATTTCCACAAAAAAACACACCCTGGACACCCACAAACAGCCAAGTACTATATAACCTTCTAACCTTTTACCCACCACTAGTTTAGCTACACAAAAACACACCCAAAACACTTTCAAAAGGCAAAACAAAAATGAGAGATGTGTTAAGTGAACAGCAGAGAAGACTCACGTTAGCTCTCTCATTAAGTTGAGAGGGAACAGAGAACAGCTCTGGTGCTATGACACAGTGTAGCCCCCCATCCCCCCCCCCCCCCCTTACTGTTCATGCTCTTCCTCACAGTCAGTACTTCACTCACATCGTCTTCCCTGGCTTTGTTTATCCAAGAGTGCTTTACATGGACTGTTGTTTGGTGGCCGACAAACAAACACCATTTAAGGGAGCTGGGATTTCAGTGGCTTCTCTCTATGCCTCTCTTGTTCGCACACCATAAAAAAAACAGCTGTGTTCAACACAGAACAGTTCATCATAGAACAGTTCATCACAGTCTCTTGCTTTCCCTTCTATTTCACTCTTCATTCACAAATTCGGTGGTGACATCAACGATTTGTCAAGGTTACTATGGCGATGGTCTCCATCCAACTGGAGCACAAGCTGCTGTCATATGACAGGGGGTGGGGAGAGAAAGAGAGAGAGAGAGAGAGAGAGAGAGAGAGAGAGAGAGAGAGAGGTGGGGAAAGGGAGAGAGACAGGGAGAGAGACAAAGTAAGAAAGAAAGAGACCAACTGCTTTATTTTCATCTCAGTTGTTGCTCAGGTACAAATATTTATGTGGTGTGTAAACATGGTTTTATACAGTTGGTGGGTTTTGCATTTAGATGTGTGTGTGATGAGATACTGTATTGCACCGTTGCGTTTTGAAGAGCATTAGAAGCATGCTTAGAAACAAACTGTGTTAGACAGCCTTTTTATCTCTCAGTCACCACATGTAAAAATGACAATACAAGTTTGTTTTCTTTTCTTTTTAAAGGTCCATATTCATTGTGCAATTTAATGACAAACCAAGTGGATGAGTCTATTTGAAACACATTACATTTAATTACAAAAAGGCACAGAACATCAGTTGTATGTTTGTTTTATGCGCCTCTACCGGTCAAACATAGTATTTACAAGTTAATTGGAAAACAAAACCAAAATATTTCTGGATGTTTTCAGTCGATCCAGAAACAACAGCAGTGTTCCTGACAAGTGTAAATCGCTTTTTGGTGCGTGATGCCGCAATTCCTGTGACCAAAGGTTGCAGAGCTGGGATGTACGTTGGATGAATGCTCCATTCTGCTTGAATGTGTCACTGTGATTGGATGAGAGTTTGGGGAATACCTCACCCACAGGTTCACCCACAACACAAGGCAAGGCCCCTGATTTAGCCTTGCATGCTCAGGACCCCAGAGGCCTGCAGACAATGGAATAAAGCCGAACACGCCATTGCAAAATTCAACTGAGGTCTTTGAACTCAGAACGCACCTGTAACCCCGTCACAAATGCTATCATGTCATACCGGTTAAGTGTCAGCAGGGGGCAGTCAACAGGCAGAGCATGTGTCACAATCCTAACACTTATGAACTGAATAATGGTTCTGGGCACAGGAAAAGCATAAAGCTTAAATGAGTTTAAATGAACATTTGATGAGGTAACTTTAAAATGCTTGGGTAACAAGTCAAGTTCAAGAAAATTTCCAGTAACACCACCACAGTAACACGGCACAAAGACAAAGACAAGCAACACAACATTTCAATACAGGGGCTTCGATTATTTATGCAGATATAGACGGTCACCACACAGGCACAGTGCTGGTCAGCTGACTGATGATGACACAGGAACAGGAAGTGTGTCCCAAGTAGGACGTTGAATGTACTTTCCTCAAGCTCAGAGCTGGCACAGATCTTACTGTCATCAGATCAATTTCCCCATTTTTTAAATAAATTTTACCTTAATGTTTAATGACATTGTAATTAAAACTCTACTTACTGATCTTTCTTTGCTATGATAAAAAAATGTAATGAACTCCTGAAATAGTTATTATATGGTTATTATACGACTCATTAAAATTGGAGACTGTTTTCGTTAAGCTGGTTTCCAGGAAATAGATTACGGCTAGTCTTTACTGCAATATCAGTAGGGTTATTCAGTCTAGACTTAAACTTAATTTCGAGCTGAGGAACCACTTTCTTTAATATCTTTAATGCAGTGGTGTGACATGAATCATTCTGGTGTAAGAAGAAAAATTATCTTTTGAGGATACCCACACACAACCTTCTTTCCCAGCCAATAAAATCTTGTCAACATAAAGCAGCATCACAAAACAAGGGTGTAGCGCCCCCTTGTGGAACGTATTCAAAATGCTAATCGTGTGAGTGAGTTAAGCCAGTTGCATGAGGTGTTTCACATACACATGTAATGTTAATGACCAATATGCAGCATATCTTAAGGCAAATGGAGCTTCCTTTTGCATTCATAGAGATAACGGCATCGTTCCGTTTGGTGTCTGAATATTGAACTGTTTCAGCAGGTGAAGTATTACGTACACAGGCTACACTCATAATTCCTTTAGGAAGAGCCACTCACTTAGTATTATTGTAAATATTTGTTACGAGCTCAGGAGTTGTGTATGAGTAATTACTACATAAAAACAGCCAGAGCAGGATTCTGCTGTTGTGGTTTGATCATTTCTTTGGTTCCTGACTGCATTCTGTATCCAGTACCAAGGCCAACACCACAGGCAGGCCTCTAGTTATTAAGGTGGATAAACTCCTTAAATGCTCTTTAAGGTGGATAAACATTTCAGAGATTTTAAGGTGTGTAGAATTGTTTGTCTGTAGAAACTAACAAACAAATCACAAATACAAACCTATTCAATAAAGTGTAAAGTGACCGTTGATTTCTTGTGGTCATCATTTTAAAAAGGCAATCGTGTCAGATATTGTAATAAATAATGCTAAGACTGGTCAGCAGGAAACACCTCCGCTGACTGATCTCTCAAACCTCCGATAAGAGGCTCAGTTTCCTCGTCCTCAGACTCCACGGAGAGGTAGCGGCTGGCCGTTGTGGACTCTCGAGGGCATCTCAAGTTAAAGATGGCAGCCACCAAGGAGAAGAGGAGGGCCAGCGCCTCGATGATCATACTCTCTCCGGGATAGGTCTGCAGTCTGGTGGGCGGGGCTGAGGGGCGGTCCCAGACCAAGCCCCACCCCTCTTTCTGCACGTTGTGCTGGATGACGTAGAGACAGGTGCTGCTCACACCCAACACCATCAGACACAGCACCGCTGGGCAGAGAGGAGGTGCATGAGGGGTTTGAGGATAATGATGGTACAGCCTGCATATTATGCAGTAACTACTGTGAATTATTAATTAAGTACACTGAAACTAATATGATATATATGCATTTGCACTGGAAACAACAGCGGACTTTAAAGTCTCAACGCTAGGTGGTACAGGAGCAGATGAAGCACTGTAATCTGGCTTCCCTACCTTTGGGTCAGATTGTGGTCTGCACACACTGATCCAAAGGTAGACTTACTGTACCAACCCACCATTACAGCAGATGACCGAGGCTCGCCAAAGGGCAAAGAGAAGCGTCTTCACCTGTGGAGACGTGGGCGGAAGCCACCACCCTGGAGTGGGCGGAGCCGACGCCCAGGAAGTCCAGCAGGAAGGCGGAGCTTGAGGCAAGCACAGCGGCGTAGCAGAACGCGGCCAGCACATACAGCAGCGACAGGCCCAGCCCGTCCGGCCCACCAAGAGGAGCTGGAACAACACCAACAACTTCAGCAGATTCACAGCAGCCGGGCTCGCCCCCCTGTATGTTCATAGGCAATGTAAATGGAGAAGATGGTAGGGACATAAAGTGCCTGTCATGGATCTAATGCTCCCAGAGAAGAATGATCCATGTGCAGTATTCGAGGGGGTGGAGGTTGGAGGGGGGGGGGGGGGGGGGTACCACTCCTACCGGTATCGTTGAGGCTCCGTGCTGCGTGCAGTGTGAACGCAACGCCGTAAATCAGTTGTTTGCCGTAGGGGTCCGTGCCGTTCTGCACGTGAATCCAGTTCGGATCGGCGATAGAGGTGCACAGGCCCACCAGCGTGAAGCACTGGCAGACGGCGGCGGGGGATAAACTCTGCGCCATGGCTGTGCGATAGAGTAGCGCTCACTGCGGAAGGAACGATGCGCCAAAATTAGAGAAATTGCGTAACGATGGTTTTTCCTGACTGTTAAATGTTCCGGGCTGCCGGATGTGTGACAGAGCCTTGAGTAAACGACATGAACCATGCTGATTGTGTTTTACTTAATGGACCGTAGGTCGATAAAGACGTGCTGGTGCGGCACGATGCTGCAACGCGACTTGAAACGGCGCGACGTCGACTCCCACGCGAGGAGTCCGCAGACCACGTGACAACACCCGCATGACGTAATGGCCGTCACGAGGGCTCGAGGAACCTCCAAAATCACCTGAGACTCACCTGGACGGTCGCGGTTCAACATTCGCCTCGCCTACATCGCCGGTTAAACGTCTCACCCCCGTATTCTCGCTGGGTTACTCGTCAGGATAATGAACACAGCTTCCTCTCTGCCCAGCGTCAAACGTTCAACACCGCCTGCTAAGCATATATAAGCGAAGCAAATACAGTATTTGAATAGTAATCATAAGAAAAAGGAAAACTGCCTTGACGTCTTCACAGGACTAAACCCGACTAGCCTACGCTGAGCCCGCAAAAGTCATTCGTCTCTAACGACAACCGACACGCCGATGTAAGATAGTCTACTGGAAATACAGCGCCCCCTTTGACTGGCCTCCGAAAACCCTCCAAAACAAATATCAAATATCCCACGTACCTTCATACACAAATAAACAGAATGTAAACAAATATTATATTTAAAGTAAACACGTGTGTAATCATTGCATTTTTATAATTGGGTAAAATACGTTTGGCGGTTGTTTTTCACAATATTAAACACTGATATAACCACAAGAACCGCCTCTAACAAATGCGTCCAAACTGCTTTTCACTTTATCCTTTAGTTTGTATTCAAGAAAAAAAAATAGTGCAGCATATTAAATATATATATGAAATGTGTTCACAGAAATGCATCATGATATTATTTGAGTCATACAAACAACAGGGCAAAAGAGAAATCCAGTGAAACCAGAAACAGGTTGTGTGCCAACATGTCTGTGCTTCAGTGCTGGGCCAAGATCCCGAGACCAGTTTTGCTTTTACAGACTACATCACTGCTTTAAAGTACTACATCAACAAAACCATCACGCCAAAATCGTAACCCAAATGACCTCTGGTTTTGAGAAAGGCACTACATAAACAATAACAGCTCAGAACTAATCTAATTGGGATTCGGTTATTTTTTATTAAATTAAATTACAGATATTCAACAGAATTCAACAGAAACAAATAACAACAATTAGCTGGCTGCTGTTTCCTGTGCCAGGGTTTGTGCGGTAGGTAAGGAGATGTTCTGAACGGCGGGAGTCAGACTGATCAGCGTGTTGCTGGCTTGAGCCAACTCAGAGATGGAGACTCTTCCTCTCTGCTTGATGAACTGTGCCACGGCGTCCAGCTCCTGTGGAGTGATGAAGATGAACTTTCCCCGGTCATCGATCACTCCTGGACAAAACGGGACCGAACGGGACAGGGAGCGATCAGTACACTAGCGCATTAAAGAGACCAGCAGCGGCACCTCTGCATGCGTACTGCATTTAACCTTTGTACATCGTAACACACCTGTAAGAGAGTGGTCTGCCATCAAGTCCTGCAGTCTGGCAATAGCATCCTACAAAATGGACAAGGACCAGAAGTCATTAGAGGAAACGCTGTTGTAAAATTCCAACACGCTGAAGTGGTTTTTATACCATGAAAGAAAGTAAGAGAGAAACTGGGCTACCTGTGTGCGCAGTCCAAAATGTGAAGCCAAGTCCTCTAGCAGCACCACCTTGGAGTCCTAGGAAAACAGCAGATCTTCAGTTTAATGCCTGCAGTAGGAACTAAGCACATTAGAACCTAGATTTATTTTAGGCCTAGATTTATTTTAGGCCTTTAAAGCCCCGTGAAAACACACGTACCTTAACATACTGAATAAACTCTTGAAGTAGGTTGCGTGACTGACAAAAACAAACACAGTGGGGAGACTGAGATCATGGGAATGGAGACACAACGCAAGAATCACACACCTCATGCACAGATCACACCGATTTATACAGAATCAACATTAACTCTGAATCTGCTGCATCAAATGTGAATCAGGAGCACCAACCTCCTGTTCTGTGAGCTCTTCCGTCTCGCCCTGTTCCTCAATGACGAAGGACTCTTTGAGTCTCTGGTACTCCTCTTCCTCTCTCTTCTCCTGCTCCTCCTTAGCACGCTGTAGCTCCTCCTCCTGGAGGTGACACGGTGCCAGGTGAGAGGTCCCGTGGAGAACCACAAAGTTCATTTGGTGGAACACCAAAATGAAGTGACACTAAAGTGACATTAGTCTAACTAGCACTATCCATACATTTGTTGGGTTTGCAGGCAGCACATTAAGTGGTCCTGCGCGTGAGCCAACATCTGGACTGCATCAAACGATCACATAATATTTGAATATACGCAGGAAAGGCTAATAAACATATGGGGAGCAGTGACACCTTGTGGTCACTGTGAGTAACTCGACTTTGCAGCGACCTGTTTCTGCTCTAGCAGTCTCTCCTTCTCTTCCTCCTTCTTCTTCTCCTGCTCTCTGAGCTCCTGCATGCGCCTCCTCTCCTCACGCTCCTCCAATTCAGCCTGCAACGAGGGAACACGTCACCACACGGCCGTCATCATCAAACGTGACGGAACTGGAACGAGAACTTTTATTAGAGCTTAGTTTACAGAGCTCACTTTTCACTGTCCATACATTTACTCATCATTCTGGAAAATGCTGCGAAAAAGTCACCATCGAAATATAAAAATGATTCAAACCAGAAGTGACATTTATTTTATACATAAACTGATCAAAGTTAGAATTCTAAAGTGCTTGATGGATTAAATTATCTAAGCATTGCACTGATGATCTTAGGAAAGCAGAGCATTTGTGTACAAATGACAACTGCATGGAAGGGATGAAGTTCACAATTTCTGATATTTACTAATGCCAAAACGTCCCTACGTGATGGTATTTTAGATTAGTGTACTGTGCTCCATCTCCAGTGTAACCACCCACCTCTCTCTGAGCTTTTCTGGCCTGCTTCTCTTCCAGCTTCCTCTGCTTCTTGGCACCCACTTTCCCCGGGGCCTGAGGTCGCTCATCAGCCGGGGGCATCTCACCTTCCTCATCCTCATCTACCTCATCCGCACCAATGATTTCTGAGTCGAGAACACACACCAAATAAACCCCAGCACTCATTCACATGCAAAAAAGAAAAGCATTGCAGCACAAGGGATTTCATCTGTGGTGTGTGCAGGTGAAGAGTGGCGGTACCATTCTCGTCGTCTCTCTGGGCTCGCCTCTGCGCCATCATCCGGTCCAGGCCTCTACGGCGACGGGGCATTCCCGTCCCGCGCTCCTCGGGCGCGCGCGGAGCGGCTGCGGCTCGCGCAGCGACATTCCTCCGGTCTTCATGGTCCGCTGGTGGGAGTGTAGAGCTGTCATTAAACCGGGTGTGTCTACCCGAAGGTCTGTGATACATGAACGTGGTCTACAATTCCGTTGTGTCTGCAGTGGACGGTTTATATGCAGTTATATGCAGTAAAAGCTTCAAGACTTGTGACTTAAACATGTCGAAATGGAAAGATCACGGTCGTTACAGACCCATGATAAATAACGTAGGTGATCACTCCCATAACACAGTGGAGATAGCCCACTAACATTAGCCAGTTCACTCAAGTTAAACATGTTGGGGGAACTTGGCTGAACTTGTCGAGATTTCCTGCGAACGGTTACACAGTATCGTGCACTCACCTTCCTCCGTACGGCTGCGGATCTTTGCAGCGAATACAATCAGAACAATTAAAATCGCTGCAGCTACGAAATAAAGAATAATATCCATAATTTGTCTTTAAAAAGGCAATTCAAGTATGGGAGCAAAACATGAGGCGTCTGGCCTAAACAAGGATGACGTTCCCATATCGGTCAGCCGACTGGAGCAGTTCGCCCCCTACTGGTCCGGAGTGGTGTTGCCGCTGTCGCTGTGAGACGACTGTGGGAATAA
The DNA here is from genome assembly GCF_052324685.1 of Brachyhypopomus gauderio. NCBI lineage: Eukaryota > Metazoa > Chordata > Actinopteri > Gymnotiformes > Hypopomidae > Brachyhypopomus > Brachyhypopomus gauderio. The sequence continues at coordinate 8,144,033 of NC_135217.1, forward strand.
CAGCGAACGTGATTTCATCTGACCCTGGCCGTTTAGTTACTTCTCCCACGAAACATTGCCAGCGCATCACACACGTTTAATAATTGGTAATATTGAATTTATTTCAGTAATTCAAATTAATATTACATCATTATAACAAGCCTACAAGTCAGTAATGGGCTTAGTTGTTGGATGACCAGAACAGGCTGATATCTGTATTAACTTAGAAAAAGACTAGAATTAAAAATAACATTATTCAATAAGGCATATAATAAAAATAAACAATAATGCAAATTCATTTTAAAAGGGCACAGGAAAACAACCATAGGCATAAACCAAGGCGGTAACACTTTAATAACACATCCAACTGCACAAACAAGTGAACATGGCAACTGTGCATCTTCTCTGATCCACTGTGTCACTTCCAAATTATGGGGGGCTCTGCTGAAACAGGTCTGCACATCAACCCTCTGCCAAAGCCCTCCCACCTGACTGCCACTCACAGGCCCACAGCAGCCTACTTTGTGAACTCCCTCAGTGCCCAGGACCGGGTGGTTATTTCCTGCCTGAGGCGGCAGTACTCCTCAGCCAGGGCTTCAAACTCCTTGCCGTAGATCTCGAAAGAGGCCAGTTTGGACTCCAACGAGTGTTTCTCCACCTGGGCGGCCTGCAGCTGGGCACCGAGTTCCTCTCTGGGGTGAGAGATGTGAGAAAGGTGAAGGAGGAGGAAGAAAAGTGGTAAAATTATTCACTTAAAAATAACCTTTTAGTTTTAGTATTGTTTTCATATACAATTAAGCAGTGTGCAAGTGTACAGCTTCGTTACTCAAGCACTGATAACGTCATTAGTCAATATATGCACCAAATGCTTCAAGTGGAATATATCATCTCCTTCAGGAGAAAAGCCGAGTGGTTACTCACGTTATTTTCCGATGGGCTGCTATCTTGTCTCTTGTGTAGGTATCAAGTTGGACAGCTAGCATCTCCGCCCTGTGGAAATAAAATGATAGCATCGTTATAGTAACCACTGTGGTAATTATTTGGTCCAAGGCTCATTTGCCTACTGCAGTGTATAGTCCTAGTGTCTAGCACTCAGATATACTTGACATTTCAGTGGTCAACCTTTATATATGTACTCTTGCTATCTGTACAGTATATGGTGTACCATACTACATAGTGCTTTAGCTTTAGCGAAGACCCCTGAGCTCACATGGCCCACAGTGAAATTAGAAAAAGCAGAAGTACCTAATCTTCTGAATGCCAATCTCACATTTAGCTTCAAAGTACTCGATCTTCTTCCTGTCTAGATCTTTCTGCACCTTCAGTCGGAAGTCCAGGACAAGGGTCTGTAGAAGCTGCATGCACTCCAGAAGTTCCTATCAGCGCAGATGAAGACTATAAGAGAAACTCTTTCCTCCCTGAAGCCTTTTGGTACTGCTGCTATCGCAGCCGGCCTGATAGGGGAGTGTAGGGCTTGCCGGACCCACCATGAGGTAGGAGTGGGTCTGCCGCTGCAGTGTGAGGGTGTTCTCCCTGTTCCTCTCGGCCAGAAGGTCCACTCTGCCGCGCTCGGCAGCCAGGAGCCCCGGCAGCTTGGACAGCTTCACGCTTCTGAGCCCTTCGCTTTCATTCTCTAAAAGAAAACCACCGGTAAACAGAACGTAGCGAGACATTATCTTACGTTGGCGGTGGGATGGAGTGCAGCAGGGCACTCGTTTAGGTTCGATGTGATTTTGCCAAGTAGCATGTCATGATGTTGTAGAACGTTGAACCTGCAAGTCTGAGTACATAGAGCTGATTCAAAGGCTTAAACAGTTTACCCCCATCAGGCTGGTAGTAGGACAAGAGGCTGAAGAGCTTCTTCTTCAGGTGTTTCTGCAGTTCTGTGGGTAATCTCTGTTTCATCTGGAGCACATCCTATTTGGAAAGAATTAAATAAGCACTAGTCTCTTCACCATACTATTCAATTACGTTTTACATTCAAACTTCCTAAAACACTAATACACAATTACAGAACTTTCTCTCTCAATATATATAACCATATTAAATAATTCAAATAAATATTTGCCATCTAAAACTATTCTAAAACTAAAACAATTCCCATTCCTACTCCATAGGGTTCAATATGATGTTGGTCCACCCTTTGCAGCTAGAACAGCTTCAACTCTTCTGGGAAGGCTGTCCACAAAGTTTAGTAGTGTGTTTTGACCATTCTTCCAGAAGCACATTTGTGAGGTCACATATTGATGTTGGACGAAGAGGCCTAGCTCTCAGTCTCCACTCTAATTCATCCCAAAGGTGTTCTATCGGGTTGAGGTCAGGACTCTGTTCAGGCCAGTCAAGGTCCACACCAGTCTCTGCATCTGGAAGAGGAAGGGGCCAGCTCCAAACTGTTCCCACAAAGTTGGGAGCATGGAATTGTCCAAAATGTCTTGGTATGCTGAAGCTTTCACAGTTCCTTTCACTGGAACTAAGGGGCCAAGCCCAGCTCCTGAAAAACAACCCCACACCATAATCTCCCCTTCACCAAATTTTACACTTTGCACAATGCAGTCAGACAAGTAACGTCCTCCTGGCATCCACCAAACCCAGACTCGTCCATCTGATTGCCAGATGGAGAAGTGCGATTTGTCACTCCAGAGAACGTGTCTCCACTGCTCTAGAGTCCAGTGGCGGCGTGCTTTACACCACTGCATCCAACGCTTTGTATTGCACTTGGTGATGTATGGCTTGGATGCAGCTGCTCGAGCATGGAAAACCATTCCATAAGGCTCTCTACACACTGTTAATCTGAAGGCCACATGAAGTTTGAATGTCTGTAGTGATTAACTCAGCAGAAAGCTGGCGACCTCTTCGCACTATACGCTTCAGCATCCGCTGACCCTGCTCCATCAGTTTACATGGCCTAGGACTTCGTGGCTGAGTTGCTGTCGTTCCAAAACATTTTTTCTTATAATACAGCTGACGATTGACTGTGGAATATTTAAGAGCGAGGAAATTTCACGACTGGATTTGTTGCAAATCCTATCACAGTTCCACACTGGAATTCACTGAGCTCCTGAGAGCTAGCTACCCATTATTTGACAAATGTTTGTAAAAACAAATGTGCATGCCTAGGTGCTTAACTTTATACACCTATGACCATGGAAGGGATTGGAGCACCAGATTCCCATCATTTGGATGGGTGCGCGAATACTTTCAGCAATATGGTGTACATGGTGAACAGGTTCCTTTACACCTCATACAGTCTCCTTTGACCCCAATCTGGCAACCCTGTGCTGGTGCTCACTGGGCAGTGGTCCATGCTAGTTGGAGAAACATACCTGCTTAGAAGGCATCTGACGCAGCACTTCCTCAGCAGATAGCCCCAGGATGGGGGGCTGAGCCTCGGTGACAGAGCGGCTGGGGTCCAGCTGTCTGACACACGTAGCCACGAACAAACACTGCTCCAGAGTGCTGTAGAACTGCGAGAAGAACAACCAGTCAAACCTGCAAACACGCAATCAGCATTCTAATCTGTGGTGACACATGCAAACCATGAGGATCCCATGAAAAAACAAGTTCCAGGGCTGCTTACGTCACTATATAAAAATAACCTGTATAACATATATACAACCTGTTAGAGAAATACTAGGACCTAGGAAAGCACTAAATCATGGGCTGAGGAACATTGGAACAGACGACTGGTTTGTGTTCTCACACGCTACCACCACTTTGTTGCTCAGGTGACATTAGTGATGAAAACAAAAAGGTCACGATTAGAAAGTACGGGATCCGAGTCCCTGGCACACGAGGCTCATCTTACGTTGTCTCCTGCAGGTGGGCCGCCAGACTGGTGCTGGTGGAAGACCTGCTCCTGGATCATCTCCTGGAGGAGCCTGTAGAGGCTCTCTGAGCGCAGCCAGCCCAGCCGCTGTAAACAGAGCTCTCTCTGTGCCTGCAGAGAAACCGCCCCGGGTGAGCCGCTCTAATTTAATTGTTTCTAATTCAATACAGAAAGGGTGTACATTTGTGTAGTTACCTGTTACCTGTTCTAGTTCCTTTCTTAAAGGTAAAGTGAGCCCGGTGCGGTCTATGTGCTGCGACAGCGTGGCCAGGACCTTGCAGAACAGGGGGTTCTGGATCAAGTCCTCCTCCGTCAAGTGGCAAAGAGGGAACGCAGCCATAACTACAGATAATACAACGGAAAGGATACAGACTTGCATTTGTGGGAAGAAAGAATATATAACCCAACATCGGCCAGCTAGGGTGAGATGGCTCGCTGGGGTGGAGATGCCTCACCCTGGTGATGTAAACTGTCGCCTTTACCCACAGAGGAGCCACACGCAGAATCCGGACACTGCAACATTATGACCTGTAGCTACACAACCTGCAAGTACACAGACAAGTCCAGTTAGGTGGTTAACTGGGTTAGCTAACTGATTTAGCTAACTGGCTCTAACCATGGTTATCTTAGTAACAACATACACAAACTGATGGTGTTATTGGCCCGGTGGATAACTAGCCAGCCAGCACTGAAAGCGGTAGCTAGCTAACGTTAGCTAACTGAATTATATTAGCGGGCTAACTAGTCGGTTCAGTCTTTAACGCTTCTGTTCTTAATAATTTGTTGGAATATATTGAATACGTTGTTGTCGTGGGAAAACAGTTCTCTAACTGTCTCTAAATTGAACGTTTGCTCTCTTTCCTGTTTTCGTATTTACCGCCAGTTTTCCTTCCAGGCTGAAGTTGCCTCCTCATTCGCCTCGTCCGCCTTTACTGGTCCACCTTAAATGACGACACAGTTATTTCCCCAGACAGTTACATACGTCATTTAATGAACTGCGAGGGATTACAAAATCCCGGATTTAGATTTAAGATCGAGTTTTGAATACCTCTGCTCCAAAGCCTCCAAATACACGGATTTCCAGGTTGCGATTTTGAATGGAATATATTTCAGAATGTGTAAAGCAGACATTGTAACACCATCCGTCCGTCCATCCGTCCATCCATCCATCCATTAACATCCGCTTATCCAGGTCCGGGTCGCAGGGGCAGTAGGCCCAGGCTAACCTCTCCCAAAATATTTAAACACCCACGGACGTGTTTAAATATTTTCAAAAGCCGGTTTTGGTCCCCCCCAGTTTTTACGGTTAAAACCAAATATTTAAATAGCGACAAATGCATGTTCCCCCCACTTTTGAAATCAAAATTACGTCCACGTAAACACCAAACGTATGATATTATTATACCGCCATTATTTAAACTCCATCCATCTACATTCTACCACAAAGGTTGTAAAAAACCATAAGTAAATAGAATAATAAAGGAGGGGTCTATGCTTGTTTGCTATAGCAAAACATGTCAATCATAAACTCTCCGTGATATGTTAGACATGAATTTAGTATTTCAGAGCACTGAACTTGTGAAGGTTTTACTCACTAAATTTTGCTTATTTTCCTTCTATTTTTCAAAAGACTATCAAAATCCTGAAGAAAAAGCAGCATGATCTAAGATTTGTGTGTGTGTGTGTGAGAGATCTGAAATTGACATGTGACTATAGACTGTATGTAAACTGCAAGTATTTGTTTGATTTCTATATATTTTCTATGTTAGCGTCGCCAGATTTTGTTTCCCATACCTTTATCTCCTATTTCTGAAAACAAACGTAATTCTGACCCTGTGAACGTGGCCACTGGGACTATATAATATGGTTTATTTTCCCTTGATTCCCAAAATGTTGCATAAAACTGAGTTGTGATAATCAGAAGTGAAACATATGCTGATACATTATTAAAATGACGAAGAACAAGAAATTTGACTGTAGCATATTTTAATTCAGACCCTGTAAACTTGGCATATGAGTATGTAATGTGGTCAAATTGCTAATTTATTTCCTACGACCTAATTTTTAAATTGCCAAAAGTCTCAAAATATATACTTAATTAATATTATTGCTATTTTATTGTTATTTTATGCGTGCCAAAATACACCATCTATAGGTGTTTTAGAATAACTGCAACATAATTTAAGGTGGAACGGGAAACTGGCGTGCCAACGTCAGCATCTACTGCGCATGCGTGCTTTGCGTGCTTGCACCCCGGAACAAGGACGCCTGTTGGTGCTTGAGCTGCTATCTGACACAAAAAGCATCAAGTTTTATTGACGCTCTGAAAACAAATATTTTGTTCTAAAGACAAAAAGGGCCACTGTCTATCTTTTAATCTAAAACATTTAAAGAACTCATCCTACGCATGTTTGTTTGTTTACTGACTCCAAAATGTATAAATATTTCAAATCAAATCAAATATATTTGTATAGCGCTTTTCACAACACATGTTGTCATTTAAAAAATTAATATTTAAAATTTAAAATATTAAAAAATATTTAAAATATTTAAAAAGCGACCGATCCAAATACACCGCCAATATATTGCACTGCATTAATACTATATCCTAAACATTCCTATACATTTGCCAATATGTGGCGATTCATGTATTCATTATTCATTAATTTTAGTTTCCATTTGAATGTCATGTTTGTTGTTTGTGCCTGTTTGTTGTTTGTTTGTTTTTTCGTGATCATTTTTTTAATTATGTTTTAACAAGAGCAGTAACCAGTACTGCAGAAACACAACACAAACCACAAATATGCACCAGAAATGCCAATACATGTGCCTGATTTGAAAACAAACGGACACGATTCCGTATTAACACGGGCACGTTTGTTTCTGGTAACGTTTCTTGCCCCCCAAGTGCGTTAATAACTTTGATGACAGGGAAGGTAAAGCGACTGGGACGTGTGCACGTGTGGCGCAGGATGCTCGCGCGCTCCACCGTGCGCGCGACACGGATACTGAACTGATGACGTGGTGCCATTCGTTCACCGGGACGAGAGGATGGCCGATCACAGCAGGCAAACTAAACTCGCCGCAGCGAAGAAAAAGGTATTCTGTCAACTTTTATTTGTTAGAAATAGTGAATCATACGGCGATTCGCAAGATTAATATAGGTCACGTACGTGTATCCTGTCTGCCGACTTCTTCTTACATACGGACGTTCCACGTCTCCCGGTCTCGATGTAGCCGTTTGCCCGTTTGAGCGTGGCCCATTCTCGGGTTGTCATGTACTCGAGTGTCGGGGATGTAACCGGGCCTTCATGACACATTCTCAAACGACAGTATTACGGCGTTAGAATAAGACGGCGGCAGATAGTTGAGAATGAACGTAAAGCGGCTGTTTACATCCACGCGTGTGATGTGCGGTATAATATTAGTCTGAACGTTGTCTTGGTTTGTTTGTGTTGGTTAGCTAGCAGGCTACCTAGTTAACAGCCTAGAGAGCTAACATTAGCTAGCTGGCTAACCGCTAACACCACACGCTACGCAGCTAGCCGGTAGGTGGATGTTGGGAGGTTTTAAACCAGCAGTTCAAGCTACATCGACTCCTCAAATTTCACTGGAATATTGAAATAGCGGTATTGGACGCGTTGACTGAAGTAGCCGGCTTGCTTCACGCCAACTGTCCCAGATATATTTTCACAAATGTCAAGTTGGTAATGAAGTCTGTTGGTTGATTAATTGGTTAACTATCATGTCCAAACCTTAAGAGGCTGTATTGGCTGTTTAGATGTACTATCTTCAGCTTACTAGGTCCTTGTTAGTTTAACTTGCGTTTTAACAGGTGAATAGTTAGACTCGTGATGCACGTCCCTAAGCAAACAAACCCCTTTAACGTCAATGCATTCACTACAGTTCCTGGTCTCCGATGTGGCTACCTAGATGTCTGCCACGTAAACTTGATTATGGTTTCTATTGGGTTTGACTCGGATCACACAATACTTGCCCTCAAATCGAGTTATCCCATGAAGGATAGGGCTAAGAGTTAGTTGATTAGTTGTGGGCAATTGCTGCAATGCACACTGGATAACCTTCTAGCTTGGACAGAGCTGAGGAATTCGAGTTATGACAAGAGTTGGTATATATCAGATGACTGCTAACACCCACTCCTACCCAGACAGCTGTCATTTGCCTGTAGTGCAACTGTCCACGGTGCACTAGCACCAAACGATGCAGCGTTGAGATAGTATTGAATCCTTCATTGCACAATATTTCTTACAGCCTAGCCTAGGAGGTTATGACATGAATGTGTTTAACATTAGTCCACGTGATTGTACGGTGATCTTTATTATATTCTGTTCTACCTATATACTTTGTAACATGGTTTAAGTGGTTCTGTGCTGAGATACGAGTCCGTGCACAACCACAAGAGTGAGTCTAATAGATGTGAGGAAATGGTGTTTTACAACATGATTGACCCCACTGCCCCAACTTTTCTTCTTGAGCCATTTTTCTTAAAAGCACATCGATATGACAGCATGCCTAGATAATCAAAACCAGACTGGAGTCATTCATTCAAGACTGTTATTTAGGATCATGAGTTTGCCAAAGTCCCTCCTTGAACCAGTCTCCTGTCGGATTTGTAATTAAGCTCTGTCCCCATGGGCAGGATTTCGTAGTTCCTGCACCTTTACGCGAGTTGTCTCGATGGAAGACCAAAATCCCAAAGTGAAATCTGGTTGGGCTACTGCCTTGTAGCTATCTGGCCATGGAGTTGTACGAACCCGTGAAGAGTATTTCCGCAGTGTGTCAACTGCCCGCGTGTGTCTCCATGTGACAGCTGAAGGAGTTTCAGCAGAAGAGCACCCCGTCCACAGGCGTCTCAGCTGGACCCAAGAAGAAAAGAAAGGTGAAGGGAGGGACCCAGACGGACTCGACCAGTGCCGACAGACATTCGCCGGACCACGTGAGTCCCAAGCACTTTCCTGCTTCACCTGACTAATAATGTTAGAAACGTTTCTCAGCATTTCCCCAGTATGGGTTTCCTTTAGAGCTTAGATTGTTTTACTAGTGCTTTGCTACGTTCTCAAACGTGCATAGCTAGCTATGCGACCTCTGTTGCTAATGCTTCCAGCCAGTGTACTTGGCTTAGCAATGAGAAGTTACCTGTTAGCTCTGGTAGAGTGTGTTCTATGCAGGGTGGATGTTATCAGTCTTGGGGAGCTCAAGTAAAAACACAGGTCCGTGGCAACTAACACAGATGCTGAATAGACTCGTTCTTTCTTTCTGGCACTTATCTTTCCTCTTGATTTGTTTCTCACTGTCCCCCTCTCCTACGCCTCTTCTCACCGTGTCACCTCTGTTACTCCTCTCCCATCCCCTGTAGATTGAGAATATTCTGAATGTTATGGTGTCTGATCTTAATCTGACTAATGGAGTGGCTCTTCCCCCATTGGTCAACAGCCAGGTGAGCTGGTCTTCCTCACACCTTCACGTTTCACCACCTCTTTTACCTTCTCTTATCTATGACGTCTTGTCACCCCCTTCACCACAGGAATTGATGTTGAACTCGCCACATGAACCAGTTGAAACGGACCGTGTCCTTGCTTTGTAAAATTCATGTCCGTTGTAATGGTCCTGCATGGGAAGTGTGTTGCAGATAAATGTGAGAACTGCTAAGCTACGTTGTTGAAGTCTGGTTATCTATGATTAACATATTGCATGTCTTACGATTCTGCTATACAGTGCTTATAGTCCATTCTGTTACCTCAGATATTGGATTTTTTTTGTTCTCCCTAAATGCTCATGAGTAAGAGTGATTATCTTGAGTCAGTATATTATTTATTTATGTATCTTTCATTGAACACTGTATTAAGGTAGGTAAAGTACGTCCTGAATCAGAACTTGAACTCTGATCCTTGTGAGTTGATATTTGGTGCACTGTACATGTTTAAGTACAGTAGTGTACAGGTTTGTAAGTACAGTCATGCAACCTGTTGTGCAGACTGCAAAGCAATTTTCTACTCCTGCATGTCCTCCTGAAATACATGTGCTTTGGCTGTGTTAACACTCTAATAGCTCGGATTTCCAGTCATGCGTCTTGTCTAAAATGTGTGTTGCTGTGTGTTGAATCAGGACTGTGCTGATATGGAGACGCAGGACTCCTGCGTGTCTCAGACCCAGGAGGAGGTCGTTGGAGACGCCGGTCACTCCACGCCCCTGTCTAACACCTCCGCTGCTACTAACTCAGAGTGTCTCGCTGACAACATTGCTCCACAGGTCTGTCTGTCCACCTGTCTGATGCTATGGGCAGTTTTCCCCCCATGTCAAGACCAAAAATAAGCAGATCAACTCTCAGGTCCCAATCAACTTTTTTGTTTAAACCGAGGATTAAACTATGACCAAGCAGTCGCATCTTGTCCTCGGCCTCCTGAGTGGCGTGACGGAAGTCTTCACCCTGTCTCTGTGGCTTTGCTGTTTTGAGCTTCACTGATACCACGGCCAGGAGCCCAAGAGAGTAAAATTGGCACTGGGTGGGAGGGTCAATATTACTGTCCCCAGCCAATCATGGGCATCTGTGTGTTCACACCAGGGCAGTTAGCGATTTCCCTTTGAGTGCGTGCGGCTTTCCTGAGCCACCGTATGGGCAGCATCTGGGAGGGGAGTGGGGTCTCCAGGAAGCACATCCTGGTGCACCTGGATCTGTCCTGTGATTGGGAAGCGCTAGCTGGTGGGTGGAGTTTGGTGTAATGACTAAAGCAGGAAGGGAAGACCGGGCCTGAGTGGAGAGTTTTTGATGAATAGAATACGATAGTTTGGTCTTGTTGTTCGTCAGCTGATTGTTAATCGTTGCCACTGAATTGCTGAAGCACATCTCGCTGTTTGTGGCGTGAAGCGTTGTGCTGCCCATGTGTGGTGTTTTGTCTCATGTTCTATTCTTGCTTTGTCTATGATGTACGCCATTATCTCTTTGGAATTCTGATTTTCTTTTTCTTTTTTTAGCTGTTGGTACTTTGTCTTCTTGTTATGCTGTCTTGCATCGTCAGTGTGCTTCAAGTTTATCAAGCTTTTTCTTCCGTTGTTGTCTCCTCAGCAGAACTATGACTCGGATGCCAACGGAGATGGGCACCCTCCTGGGGAGAGCAGGTGAGCTGTCTGGGTTCTGTCCAATCACCTACTGAATGCTTGCACATGCTCAGTGATGACGTGGGGGGTGCGGGGCACAGCCACGAGAGAGCGAGACTCGTGCTGGTGGTGGTGCTGATCTTTGTCCCATAGCTCATGGTTTGCCTTGTTTGACCATTTGTATGTGTGGTTTCACAGGCCGCTGTCATCCACAGAGAGTCTGAGGCAACTCTCCCAGCAGCTCAACGGCCTCCTGTCTGAGGTGAGGAGATGCTTCAGCACGGTCACTTCATTGCCTCACTTCCTGTGGGTCTCAGCCACCCAACCTGCTGTCCCCTTTGTTGGCTAACACTACGTGTAGCGGTCTTATTGGTTGTGTGTGTGTGTGTGTGTGTGTGAGAGAGAGAGAGAGAACCTGCTGGTCCAGAATTTTTGAATATCCAATGGGTATTTACACAGGTAAACAAAAAGATTGGGAAAGAATTTTGTGACATTCAGAATTGATGAATAACACATTTAAACCCAGATGTGTTTGAGTCACAGAGTCTGTTTGGAGACTATTATCCTCAGTTTATATGTAAACATCTTCCTGAAATGGGGATTCTTTTGTTTGTTGAATTGTGAATACAGACGATTCTCTTGTTTTGTTTTCTGTGTCTGTCTGCTGTCCCCCCCACGTGCCCCAACAGTCCCCTTCTTCCTATGTCAATGGAGACACAGGTGGTCCAGTTCCCATCAGTGACAAACAGCTGGAGGCAAGTTGAAGTGAACATAAGCTAATGCTAAATGCTAAGTTAACATACACCACATCTGTAGTCTGGGTTACCTCAGCTAGGTATTCTTAGAGGCTTTGTCAAAGTATTTAAAAATATATTCTCAACGTGAATAAAGAAAAAAGAATTCATGAGGTAAAGAAACATTTGCCTATAAATAATAAAAAGTAGGTCAGTTGTCTTTGTCTTGTACTTTTTAATGTTTCTCCCACTCCTACAAAATTAGATGGTCACAGAAAGTGGTATATATTCCAACCTATAAACCACCTCCTTGCAAACAGATGTACACACACACACACACACACACACTCTCCATAGACACTTCTCTATCTGAGCCAGTATGGTAAAGCTGCTGGCACTCTGGGCCTGTGGTCACATGATGACTACCAGCAGGCTCTAGGACACACACGTATTTCAAGACCAGGCTGAGCAGCGCTGCTCTGATATCTCAGGTGTGAGCACAGCTGAAATAACACTTAGCAGTGAGACTTCTGTTTTCATTCATGTACTTATTTTGTCTCTTTAGTACTGATCTCAGTTTAGTCTCAGTATACTCAAAATCCAGACGCATTCTGAAAGTCTCTTATTTTCTCCCCCACTGTCTGCATGTCTGCACGTTAGACTCGCAACCAGGAACTGTCTGCAGCGCTGGACTCCAGCGCACTAACAAACTCCCAACTCTCAGAACAGATAGACACGTTGGTAAGGCCCTCACCGCTGGCTGTGTAGCAGGGTTCAGTCTTGGTAATGGTGTGTGTGTGTGTGCTGCCTGGCTCTTGATTGCACGTAAAATGGCTTCTCAAGCAACCTAATGTGCCCCATGTCCACACACTCCCCTCACAGTCAACACTGCTGGCCGTGGGCCGTCACTCTCTCGGATGTATTTATTAGCATGTATTTTTACTTAACCATTAAAGTATCTGCTGTGTCTGTTTCCATTTTAGAAATGCTTTTCTATTTTAGATTATTTTTGCTTTGCTTCATGTGCCTTTAATGTAAGATCAGTGCCAATTACTTCCCGTATGTCCCTCTCTGCTAACCAAGCTGGTGTGATTCTCAGCAGTGTTAGTGCTACTGTAATATAACGTAGTAGATGCCTACTAACCCTTTTTGTTCATAGCCTCTCATGCCACAGACATGCTACTATCTCTTTCTACCTTTATAAAGAGGTTTCCATAACGCCATTTGTGTGTGTGTGTGTGTGTGTGTGTGTGTGTGTGTGTGTGTGTGTGTGTGTGTGTGTGTGCGCATATGCTTTTAGACAAAGCAGACTCAGGAGTTGTCGGACCAGCTACAAAAGGTAAACAGGAACTTGAATGTCTCCTCGTCAGCAAAGTGCTAAATAAAGCCGTAGATTTTAACCAGGGCGTGTTGGTCACGGAAGGAGTTTTATTTCCCGCCAGGAACGGAAGGAGTTTGAGCAGAAGCTCGCCAGGGAGCAGGGGGCGATGCGTGAGCAGCTGCAGGTGAAGCACCTTTCAGCTTTCACTCCACCTGGGCGGGACATTCCGTTTGCAGGCGTTTCATAGGTTCTCTGTTTGAGCCGTTTGTGTAACTAACCAATAAAGAATAATCTTGTGCATGTGAATATTGCCGGATGGTCGCGCCAAGATAAACAGTCTGAAGTGTGTTCAGAATGTGTTCGTTTGGAGAGACTAAAGTTTTATGGTGGTTTCTAAGAACAGCGGGTGTTCTGTTCCAGGTTCACATCCAGACCATTGGTATTCTGGTGTCTGAGAAATCAGAGCTCCAAACCGCCTTGTCCTACACACAGCAAGCGGCACGGCAGAAGACAGGTGTGTGTGTGTGTGTGTGTGTGTGTGTGTGTGTGTGTGTGCGCGTGACTTTCGTGCTTCAGCAGCTGCATTTATTACTAATCATGAAGTATGATAATAAAAGTGAACTGTGTGTGTGTGTGTGTGTGTGTGTGTGTTGCATGGTTTCACTCAGGAGAGGCAGAAGAGCTAACCAGTCGACTGCAGGCCAGCAAGCAGAGGATATCTGAGTTGGAGAGAACTTTATCCACGGTGTCTACACAGCAGAAACAGACTGAGAAGGTGCAGCACCAGAGAAATGGCTCTACCTGCCCCTAAGCTTCTCCCGCCATCACACATGATCCAAACATCTGCTCCTAATGCAGCTGTCCGATTAGCTCTTTGTTTGTTTGCTTTCTTGCTCTTTTTGACCCGAGCAGCACACTAGGGAGCTGGAGAAGGAGAGAGACGGTCTGCGTGTGGAGGTGGTCCGGTTACAGTAAGTGTCCTCTGTGTCCAACCGTCCCGTTGTCTCAGCGTGTCTTGGTCCTGGTGGACAGGACATCACTGTGTGGACTCACAAAGGCACTTGAGGTTCTTCCTGTACTGTTTGTCATTTTCTCCTGTGTAATTTTGCTTTCTCTCTCTCTCTCTCTCTCTCTCTCTCTCTCTCTCTCTCTCTCTCTCTCTCTCTCTCTCTCTCTCTCTCTCTCTCTCTCTCTCTCTCTCTCTCTCTCTCTCTCTCTCAGTAATGCGAGTGAAGAGGTGAAGCAGCAGAGCTCCGAGTTGTCGGAGCAGCTCAGGTTGAGATCGGGGGAGAACAGTGTGCTCAGCGTGGAGCTGGATGAGCTCCGCAGGCGACTGGAGATGGCTGATGTCATGCTTCAGCAGGTCAGCACACACACACACACACTTCGACCCCAACGCTTAGTGTACTGTGGCATTCGTAAAGAGTAAATGTAAATTTTCTCCATACTTTACCTCTGTACTTATTCGGTAATTAATAGTCATGTCTGTCTGTCTGTATGCCTGGCCATTCCTCCCGTCTAGTTCTCCAGTCAGTCCGGTCCACCTTCTGAACATCAACAAGTTCAAGTCCTCTTGGAAGAGAAACACCAACTGGAGGGTCAGACAGCACAGGTATGTGTCTTCATTAGTCTCTGTTTAAAGTTACTACAATGTGCGTAAAGTGCATTAGTGGCAAGGCTGTCTGTGTCTGTCTGTGTATGTGTGTGTGTGTGTGTGTGTGTGGTGTAGCTTATGGAGTCAGTCGCCCAACTACAAAGAGAGAGAGATCAGTATGCTGAGCAGATCCAGGAGGAAGGTCGGGTATGGAAGGACAAGACAGAACAGCTTCTCTCTCAGGTACTGAAATACACACACACACACACACCAGGTATAGGCCCCTTGGAACACACTCCCAGCGTGTTCTGGTCCATGTCTGACTATGGCGCTGGTGTCCAGGTGACCCTCATGTCGCAAGAGAGGGACAGGAGTGCTTCTCTGATCCAGGAACTACAGGAGCAGATCACAGAGCTGAAGAACACTGCAGGTCTTCATCTCTCATGCTCCTCTTCCTCGGCTACTTACTATGCTTTAATATTTAATGTATTGCCTTGATAATATCGCTGATGCTTACAGTGGTACATTAGTGTGTTGAATGCTGTACTCAGCTTTAAACAGAACTATATATCCCAGTCATAACTGGTTCATGATCATGGCATTTCATGCTTCTGTTTTTGAAAAGTGGTTCTGTTTTGAAAGGAAACCCTTTCCCAAACCCTGACCCTCTCTGGCCTTTCAGCTGTGATCTCTCAGGAGCCAGAGACCCAGGTCACATCCCCTCTCTTGGGCCCCTCTGAGAGGGAGCGGGCATTGGAGGAGAGTCTCCACGCCCTGCAGGAGGAGAGGGAGGCCCTCAGCCTGCAGTACCAGGCCCAGGTCAGTCCCCTTTATTACCTACAAACCAGCAGTCATGCATTACGATTACATACAGCGTATGACTAGGTTGCGGTTACACACAACATGCAGCACGTGAGACTAGGTTACAGCTTCAGGGAGAGGTGAGCAGCCTGTGGCACGCTGTCCTGACTGTCCTCTCTGTCCCCGCGTCCTCCGTCTGCCACGGCAGGTCCGGGACAACGAGCAGCTGAGCCGGCTGGTGCAGGAGCAGGAGGCGCGGGTGGAGGAGCTGGAGGGCCGGGCGGAGCATGCCGCCCTCGAGGCCCAGGACAGGCTCCGCGTCCTGGAGGACGCCCAGAGCGACAAGGCCACCATCAGCCGCGCCCTGGGCCAGAACCGAGAGCTGAAGGACCAGCTCGCCGAGCTCCAGAACGGCTTCGTCAAGCTGGTGAGGTTGGGGGTGGCAGCTTGTCAGGGGGAGTCGTTGAGGGTGTGTGTGTGTGTGTGTGTGTGTACGTACACACACAAATGTTCACATTTTAGATTTGTACCATGTCCGTTCTAACCCGTCTGACTAACCCCTCCGCCACAGACCAATGAGAACATGGAGCTCACCAGTGCCCTGCAGTCAGAGCAGCACGTGAAGAAGGAGGTCGCCCGCAGGCTGGGCCAACTCCAGGAAGACCTCCACAATGCCAAAGAACAGGTGAGGAACCCAAACACACACACACACACACACCCTGCAGACAAACACATCCTCCCTTCCTAATCCATTCGGACCGCTCACGTTGCAGTTGCTGGAGCTGACGCAGGAGTGCTCGTCGCTGCGGGAACAGCGGGACCAGTACCTGGCCCACCTGCAGCAGTACTCGGCCGGCTACCAGCAGGCGGCCGCAGAGCGCGAGCAGCTCCACAAGCAGTTCCTGCAGCAGACGCAGCTGATGGACCGGCTGCAGCACGAGGAGGTGCAGGGCAAAGTCATGCTGGAACACAGCCAATCGGAGCTGCAGCAAGCCCAGGTCAGGCACGCAGTACAGTCCTTACAATGCTAGTGTTTGTCCTTGCGTTCTGGTCCGTATCATTTTTAGATGTTTAGACTGGCTAAAGGAAAGCGGACATTTTGTTAAGCCCCTGGAATTATCAGACAGTGGGTGTTTTTGTTTATTTCTCGACATCACCGTTTGCTGATGATGATCTGAAATTCTTGATTTGCAGGAGAGGCTAAGCTTGCTAGCCAAGGACAACGAGCAGCTTAAAATGGAGGTTCAGGAGCTGCTGAGCAGCTCCGTAATGAATACTACACTCAGGGACCAGGGTGAGTTAAAGGTCAGAGTTCAGGGGGTAGAACCAAAAGCTGGGAGTGTGTACCACTACATCTCTATCTGACCCCGTCGTATCGTTTGTGAAGGTGATGGAGTGGAAAGCCATTCGCTGACAGAGAGCTTCCAGAAATCGTCTATAGCCATCCCAGAGGACTTTGAGAGCAGAGAAGAAATGGTGAGACCAGATGTGGGGATGACAGCCAAAATCTTCAATAACAGTTACATTTCCATGTGTACTTGTGATCAGATGTATCATTTGGGAATGTGGACTTAAGAGATGCGTGACCTTTTGTTGTTGCCGTGGCATCAGGAGAGTTTCCTGCACTCTGCCCTGTCCCGTCTGGAGGGAGAGAGAGATGAGGTCTTGCACAGATTGGAAGAGGAGAGGAAGTTACACCAGGCTGCTCTGCAGCAGGTCGCTGCCATGAGCCATGACCACCATGACCACCATCACAACAGCACATGCTCAGAAACAGGTGGGACCCATCATTGCACCTTGGGGAACCCCTCAGTTAAAGATGCGGTGATTTAATTTTACGGTTGTAGCTATCCACTACAAAATATTCAGCCCTGTGTGCATACAGCATACTGTGTGCATGGGCAAAATGAGATGCATTTTTGTTTCTGCGTAGCAAATATTTTATTAATATTTAACAGCATGCTAGGTAGATAACGGCGTAATAGTTGTTTAAAAAATAAGTCTTTGAGTTTCTGATGCGGTTAAGGATGTTTTTTTTTTTTTTTTTCGGGGTGGTGTGTTCGGTTAGGGTATTCGAGCGGTGTCCCTGTGGAGGTGCACGAGGCGATGCGGCAGGCCATGGAGAAGCTGCAGGAGCGATTCACCTCCTTGATGCAGGAGAAGGTGGACCTGAAGGAGAGGGTGGAGGAGCTGGAACACCGCTGCATCCAGCTCTCGGGAGAGACCGACACCATCGGTGAGGGAGACGCCCCGCATGCTCCCGCGTGCTCACGTGCGGCCCGCGTGAGAATTCGCCCTTAACGTGCGATGTCTGGTTCATCTGAATTTCTAGGTGAATACATTGCGCTGTATCAGAACCAGAGAGCCATTATGAAACAGAAGCACCAAGAGAAGGAGCAGTACATCAGCATGTTGGCCAAAGACAAGGAGGAGATGAAGGTACCGTTACCTAAACCGAGTCGCCATCTTGGCTAGCACAGATCACGCAGACGCTTCATAACGAGGCTTGCACCTGCCCTCGCTTGCTCAGGCACCTCTGCAGGTTGATGCAGGGTTCAGAGTACAGTTGTGATACAAGCAGTGGTGGTTTAGAACTTACTACTGACAGCAAACTCTTTAACGTGCTAGTAGATGTGGCTTTAGAGGAGATTTGCCTAATGATGTATAAACTTCAGTTTATGTTACCAAAACCCGAATTAAAATCCGTTTGTCATCCTTATGTCTTTTGATTGCTTCCACAATCACGGTTCTAAATGGGAAGAGGTTTGATCAGAAGAGAATCAGATGGTTCTCCTTTTCTCCATTTCGTAGGCGAAGTTGTCGGAGCTGCAGGAGCTGGTGATGCGTCTGGTGGGAGAGAGGAACGAGTGGTACAGTCGCTACATGAGCGCCATTGGAAACCCCGGCCTCCTGGCTGCCGAGGAGGACTTCTCCCAGCCTGCGGAGACGCACGTGGAGCTCAACGCTTTGGACGGCCCAGGTCTGTCCACATGTGGAAACGGAGCTTCCCAGCATGCTGATATTTTATTAAATAGATTTTAAAAAATTTAAACGTCTGTCTTGCTGTCGTAGAGTTGTCTGCATGGAGTCGAAAGAGGTGTTTAGTCGGTGTTGACTGTGTGTTTTATCACCACAGAAAGTAAAAAAAGGAAGCAAAGTGTTGTTAAATGACACCATGAAATGTACTGAACCTAGTTACTGAGGTGTTATTGAGATCAGACTGTGATGAGTAGAATCATTTTAATTGATTAAAAATGTTCTAAAAGTGGCTATAGGCCCAGAGGAATGTTCTGTGACATGTTCTCACTGATCTGATTCTGTCTCCCCTTTTAGCTTTTATGGACATGAGCGCGGCTGTAGACTTCACTCCAGACCTGCAGTCCAGGACAGACCGGCCCCAGAGCTCGGGGGCAACAGAGCCCCCCGCTGGCCCGTCTCTGAGGCCCAGGGAAGACGGCACGGCCCGCCAGATCATGCAGCTGCTGCAGGAGATCCAGAACCCTCAGGCGCGGGCCGCCCCCTTCCTGGGAGAGAACCCTTGCATCCCTTTCTTCTACCGGCCCGACGACAACGACGAAGTCAAGATCATGGTGATCTGAGAGCCCTGCCCTACACTTTCTCTCTGCTTCCGTTTCCTTCTGGTTTCTGGAAGAACTCTCCCGCTCTCCCGCCCCTCGTCGACGACGGCTGAAGGCTCGCGACCGCTGCTTTTTGTTACACAGACGTACACGGACTTGACTCTCCGCCCACCGCGTGCTCATCTTCGTTTATTATGGTGGTAGACGTTTACCCATATTCTTTATTTCTGCACTTTCTTATTTATCTAAACCTAGCAGATTTGCAAGACTAGTCTGTCAGTATACTAACCCGAGGCTTTGGTGCTGTGTTGGTCAGTGATGCTCCTACACACTTCTCATGGTTCTCTCTTTCCTGCTTTACGCCTCTGGACAACAGGTGCAATAGAAGGATTCAGTTCTGTGTTGTTAGTCATATGTCCTCTGGTTCAAACTTGTACCACAACCACTACAAGTAAGTCCAACCCTTTGAGATAGTTAGGCTTTTTGTTTCGCTTTGTTTTGAGGAGTGTACATACATACAATGAATGCCTCCTTTACTGCCAGTGGACATTTAATAACTGAGAGATAGAATGGGATACATAGACAGGCTTGTTGGTTCATCTGAAGTGAGACGGGTGTGTGTCGGTGCAAGCTGAAATGAGCAGGAAGTATTCTCTTGGACCCCGTATTTGGGGCAGGATCGCTGTTCATTACTCTGAGACCAGAAAGGTTGGATCGAGTATCATTTGGAGATAAAACGTCTATTGATTTTGTAACAAGATGAAGTATAGATTGTACCAGAGCATTGGATTGATGTGAAGTATGGGGTAAGACCAAAGCTCATCAATGACTAGCAGGTCAGCTGTAGGAGGAGCCATTACAGTTACATTTGCATACACATGTAGAAGCCACTCCCATTACTAGCAGACCACAGCCATCCCTGAACTGAAGGGACGTTAATTACCGGTGACAACGTCCCTAAACATTTGCCAAAATGAGGAGTCTCACATTCACCTTTACAGTCGGTGGTTGCTTCATGTAGAGTGTCTGGGGAAGATGTGTCCGCAGGTGACGTGTGCTGACAAACGTGATGACAAATTGCACAAAGAGTTTTTTTCTTTCTTCAAATATGTTGCCCACAGACCCCAGCGCTCTCTTATAGAGTCCCTCAACTTTATTGACTTGCTCCCAGTTTTACTCCCTCGCACAAGTGCTGGTGAACTCTATGATGCCTACCATGTATTGATTGTAATCCTGATTGGCTGAGAGTTTGCTTTGATAAGGACGGGAGTAATTAATGCGCATGGCTGTAAACATGCAGAATTACAAATTCAAAGCCTTTTGTATCAATTTAGAGTTTTTTTACAAAAGGGGGCTGTTTAGCCAATCGTGTGTGTTAAGTTGTGGTTTGTTTTTGCCATGACCGAGATTTCCCCCTAACCACAATACCATACAATGACTCAGCCTTGGAGTTGTCAGAAAAGGTCTGGAAAGTTGGGGGGGGGCACTGATTTGTAATGGAAAAATACTTATTAAAAAGAAAAAAAGTATTTGTAATAGACTGATGTTAGAACTGGAATGTGTGTGTGCATGTGAACAGGTCTACTGAACTGGGTACAGTGGAAAGCTGAATTCTGAGTTCTGAAAGTACATCCACCTTTAAGGATGATCAGTACCATTACAGCTAGACTCAGAATATGGTAAAACCAAGCACTTTTACGCTAGTCCTTTTACGCTAGTCCTCCTGGAGGTGGTCCAGGAGATAGGAAGGACCTCTGTCGCCTTCAAGAAACTTTTCGTTATCCTCTCCTAATAATTTAACAATAACTGTAACTTCCTTTTTCAGGAGGACGTCGTGGTTGTTTTTTTTTTTTTTTTTTGGTTTTTTGTCGTTTTGTCCCCCCCCCCCCCCCCCTACTTTTAAGAAATGTTCTGGTAAGTGTAGTGTGGAGAAATGAGAAAAGAAAGTGTTTGTAACAGGTCTGTATATAGTGTAACTGTGTAACATATTGTATATTAATTTGAACAAGTGTGTGGGAGATGGAAGTGATTATAGTACTACTACCGCTTACCTCCTGTAGAAAACAATGATTAAAAAAAAGGCAATTGGTGAGTTGGACGGATATGGGGCTTCTGTGATTTAATAAAATTTAAAGGTAAATGAAATTCTATTTATTCTTAAGTACTTACACTAATCTGTTTAAATTCACTAGAGACTGCAGGAGCACCATGAAGGAATAACACAAAGATTTGTTTCAGCATAAGCAGAAATTTCTGATGTGATTATCCCCACCCCACCCTGATTTTTTTTTCTCTCTCTCTCTCTCTCATAAATAAATCTGATCAAAGTTAGAGCCTGTGTGCATTTTTAATGAATGTAAAAATCTCTGGTCATTCTTAAATGCAGTGTAAAGTTTCTAAACTGTATATATCGTAACTTAGTAGTTAGAAGCTGTATTATTTTTCCTCTTAATATCCATTTTTACAGCCAGAAGCCATTACTCCTAAATCAGTATTAAACAGAAATTGTGAACAATAATATTTAATTACAAAGTCTCAAACAAAACGATGGGCTTCTTAGAAACCACAGTAGTCAAAAGGTTTTGGTACACTGAATTTTATTGACCTGAACAAGTCAGTCCTGCTAGAACTGACTCATGCACTGAGTGGGAGAATCTACAGGATGAACTGATACACAATCCTTCTCACAAAACAAAGTCTTGGGTGTGTGTGTGTATGTACCTACATGCTATACATCACACACTGAATACATAGAACCGACAGCGAGAAGTTCTATTTCCCCTCAATGAAGCATTGCTTTCTCCCATGCATATAATTTATTTATTCACTTATTCATAATTTAATATTTAGTAATCCTACACGTGGAGTAAACTAGTTTCTAGACAGTGGAAGCACAATTTCCCAAACATCACCACAAATATAACACATTTAACATTATGTCCATGTTAAGCTAATTACTCTTAAATAATAACTTCTTTTATTACTGTGTTTACTGAGACCGAGAGAGTACACTTAAGGAAAAGGTGGGAGGTGAAAGGTGAAAGGTCCTGTGTGTGTAGGAAATGAAGGCCATGGGGAGATGTTGGCCTTGCCTGTGTAGGCGGTGCAGGGGTTGTTAGCATGCCCAGTGAATACACACAGACTTCGTACAACAAACACTAAACACGTTCCTTTATCAACAGCTTATTCTGTTCTTACCAACGAAAGCTGACAGTGTTGTACCAAACAATGATGTGTATGCATAGACCAGCGGTGATATATTTTTATCGATCCATTAAAATAAAAACCTGATTCACCATAAATTACAAAGGAGCGAAAGCAGAGTTGGGATAAGTTTGCATAAATGGTGTATACACTAGACCGAGTAAAGCATCTGTGATGGATGCTAATGATGACCTTCTCGTCCTTATAACTTCAGCACAGAGAGCACTGGGGTAGCTATGGGAGATGGTTGAGGTCAGCTTTAACTGTCCTCAGCAAACTCATCCTGTCTTCTTCTTGTCTTCTACAGCAATCAAACACGCGTTTGCCTCAGAAGAACAAACCCACACACTCCTACAGTTCAGCTGCATGGTATGGCAGGCAGAAGATGCTCTAAAATCATAAGACACTGAGATAAGAACGAGCAGGAGCATATGAGGTGGCTTTAGAGTGGGGTTTACCTGCGTTGCACTTTGTTGTCAGAGCATGGGTCAAATAGTCGATGGCGACACTCTCTGTAGATCATTAGTGTATCCCAGTGGGATTGGGTGAAGATAGAGAAGTGCGAAACCATAAAACACCAACAGTCTGCATATGAGAACATGCTGCTGATGTTCCTTCTTCTTCTCACTGGTGAGGAACGCAGAAGATCATGCGGTCCCTCAAACAGGTGTAGAGGAGAAGAGAGACAGCATCTGGAGAAGATTCCATGTCTGTGTCTCTCTCCCAACCCACCGTCTCTCTCCCCTGTGTGTGCGTGTCAAAAGTTCAGTTGCACCAGCGAGGTCTGGCTTAGGTCTGGTTTACTTGATAGTGAACGTGGGGGGAGTTGGAAGAGGAAGAGGAGGAGGAAGAGAAAAGAAGGGATGGGCTGGTTTAGAGTCAGATGGAGGAAGAGGGCTCTTGGGACGTGACGGGCTGCCTGTGTGAGGCAGGCTGAGCGTTGGAAGGAGGAGAAAGAGAGAAGAATAAATATACAAAAACAAAACACAACAGGTTTGCAGCAGAAATTAAATGAAAGGTGTCCGTAAAGTCAGCAAGGCTGGAAGACCCTGATATCTTTGTTTGTTTTGGTGTGCATTTTTTTATATATAAAAGCCTTAAGTTGTGAAGTAAGTCTGATCCAGATGAATACGGATCAATACAAAACAAAAGTACTGACATATATCTGTATTAACAGGAGAGCTACACAAGGACATAGTGTCACTATAAATTCCACCAGTAGGTGGCAGCCATTTAGAGGAAAAAGGAAAATGTGCTTAGCTCAGTGAAACAAACTTGCATCTTTAAATCAAAACCATCAGAAGGTTTATTACCATGCAGGCCAGGTGTCATCTGCTGGCCTGTGACTTCAAGGACCACTGCCCGAGAAACAGGACAAAGGAAAACACAAAGAAAATAAATGTAAGATAGAAAAAAAAAACGTTTCCTATGAGCATACTCTACACAGACATGCAGTTATCCTTAAAGCATCAGTAATCTCTTTGGAGAAATAACTCATCAGCTTGACAGAGGGACCCTGATGCAGGGGGGATGTCATTCCGCAGAAACAGAAGTAGACTGGCGTTAGAGAAGCATGAAGTAGGAGCCATAACGACTCTCAAGAGCAGAGAGTGAAAGAGGAGAGGGGCAACAGAAGAGAGGCTGGACTAGACTGTGCTCTCCGCGCCCCGGCCCTCTTTCACAGCGTGGAGTACGAACATAAGGGTGGGAGTCACTCATCTAGATGTTCCTCCAGATTTCCTCATGATTTACTAAGGCCCTGTGTGTCAAGATTCCAGGTGATGGGAACAGGGAGACCAAACTAGTCGAGTCACGACCTGTTGTCATTCCTGGAGGGATCCAGCCTCATGTTATGATCATCTGTCCCGAACATAAGTACGACTGAGGCGTGGCACAGTACAGCTGCGATAGTGTCACTGTGTGCGGGGCTGTGACCGTGTGTGGTGGTGTAGCTGTGTGCAGTAGTGTGTGTGTGTGTGTGTGTGTGTGTGTGTGTGTGTGGAGGGGAAAAAAGGGAGAGAGGATGGGAGGGATTGGTTTTGGCTGGATGGGCGTATCTGTCCCCTCTTTCTGCCACTGTGATGGGAGGAGCTAATAGTCAAAGAGGGAGGAGTCTGTGGATCTGATGGGTCGGGTGGGTGAGGCCGGGGGTCGTCGGCTGTTATGGAAACACAGACAGAGAGAACACAGGGATGAGACAAGGAGCCATGCACTGTAAGTGCACACAAAATGTTCACACAAACACACTGTATGTTCACACAAACACACAGTAGGTGCACACAAACACACAGTATATGCACACAAACACACTGTATGTGCAAATACACACATAATAACACATGCACCTACAGTAAATCCAGATCTTTATGTAATACAATAGCACATAAAACATAAGACAATATGTTTTTTTTTTTGTGTGAGGCATACCGCTGACATATTTGACCTGGTGTCCTCAATTATTATTAATAATTATTAGAACATTCGTGTAAACCAAGTGGACATAATAATTATCTGCACACTCTTTTACAAAAGAACACCTGTATACAGGAATCGTAGAGCTTTAGAACTTTAGATTTCCCTAAAGATGACCTGAGACACTGAAACCTACCGCTGATGAAATTAAGTATAGAAACTGAATGGTAGTCCCTGTTTGTGTAAAGCTAATTTGTACCAGAGAAAAAAGGGATTTACCCATTTACCACAAAGAACTGCAAGCTAGGACACTGTGTGAACAGGACACTATGTGAACAGGACACTGTGTGAACAGGACACTATGTGAACAGGACACTATGTGAACAGGACACTGTGTGAACAGGACACTATGTGAACAGGACACTATGTGAACATGACATTGTGTGAAGATGTTGCTGAATATCTGAACCACATTCATACCATGACAGAACACAGAACACTGGGCTTATATTTGGCAACATTGCATGTGACGCCGTGACAAAACACACAACACACAACTGGCAGAAAACCTGGCCAAGACCTGGCAGGGTTCGCTTCCACAAACCTGAGAGAGGGTGAAATGATGTATTTATAAAGACACACACTTAAAGAGTGTGTGTGTGTGTGTGTGTGCGTGCGCACATACACGTGTGTTGTGATATTGTGTCATATTGTGGTAATTAGTGAAGGTTAAGGAGAACAAGACATGTATATTAGTAATGGGAAAGAATATGAAAAATTGCTACTACCCCTAAAAACCACACACACACACACACACACACACACACACACACACACACACACACACACACACACACACACACACACACACGCACACACGCACACACGCACACACACACACACACACACACACACACACACACACACACACACACACACACACACACACACAGTATAGCTATCTCTGTCCAATGTAAATGAGCATATTACAGGAGATGGCAGTGTCTCCAGGGTGACGTCCCTGTTCTGACTACACACAGTTTGTGCAGGGGGAATACACTCACTGGGGTATGCATCCCTGCACTGGCATAATGACTCTAATGGGTCATTATGTGTGTGTTTGTGTGTGCATGCATTTGTGTATATGTGTGACTGCGTGTGGGTGTGTGTGCAGGCAGAGAGGCTGTGGAGGCGGAGCAGAAAGGTGGTAGAGGCGGGGCAGAGAGGCTGTGGAGGCGGAGCAGAACGGTAGTAGAGGCGGGGCAGAGAGGCTGTGGAGGCGGAGCAGAATGGTAGTAGAGGCGGGGCAGAGAGGCTGTGGAGGCGGAGCAGAATGGTAGTAGAGGCAGGGCAGAGAGGCTGTGGAGGCGGAGCAGAACGGTAGTAGAGGCAGGGCAGAGAGGCTGTGGAGGCGGAGCAGAACGGTAGTAGAGGCGGGGCCAGAGAACCACACATAACACAGGTGCCACTCCTCACTGGTCACTGATAGTAATTCTGTGAACAGCGATCAAAGTGAAAAGGTGGAGTGGAAGCAAAGCGAGTATAGGGAAGGGTGGGGGAGAGGAGAGGGCGGAGCGCATCACTAAGGGCGGAGCACATGGGGACAAGCTCTGGCCTGATGGATCATACAGAGAAACAACTGCTTCTCCACTTCAGCTGATGGTTTAATCAAGGTCCTGTCGTAGATACTGTAAACCATGGAGAGCTTTGTGTTGTATGTGTGTGTGTGTATGTGTATGTGATAAACCAAAATATTACATGCATCAGACAAAGATGTCAGCAGTGGCCAGGGGTCAAAGGTCATTAATCTCATACTCTCCTTTTCCTTTTCTCTCATCCAGTCATTTGTTCCCTCCCTCCCACCAGTGTTTAACAGAATAAATCCCATTTGATTGCGTCTGTGAGTGTGTTTGTGTGCACTTTCTTAAACTGTGGATCCAGGCATCAATCTCGAAATGCTTTAATGTTTGAATAGCAGCACTCAAATGCAATGGCGAAGGGTAAAAGAAGTGCTAGGCATGACTAATTGATGGCAGAGAGGAGACTGTCCAAGACACTGCACAAGCTTAATGAGCGTGCCTGGCTGGTGCGCGGTGAAGCTGGTTAGCTTGTTGATGGTAGCAAACCCGTGAGCTCAACGCTGAAACGGTGAGGTGGTGAATTTCCCTAACCATCACTCACCCCCACGCCTCTCCCTGCAGGTGTGTCACACGCCTCGGCTAGGAGCAGACGGATTGGCTCATTAGGGAGGACTAATCACACTTACACCAGGTCGCATTCACTGCCTCAGTGCAGTCACCAACACCTTCTCCTCTTAACTCCGCCCCCCAGGTTTCAGAGGTCGTGCCAGAGGTCGTGGGTCTCACCTAGGCACACTGGGCGGGGCACGGTTAGGCCGGGAGGGCACCTGAGGGGGCGCCCCTCCAAACGGGTCCGGGGAGGCCCCGGGGCGAGAGGGCACAGGCGGCCCGCCTGCCAGGCCAGGAGGTCCCGGCGCTGACCCGCGGGAAGCGGGGCGAGCCGGTGGTCCCGGAGGTGCCCGCCTCTGGGGAGTGGGACTGGCAGCTGGAGACCTACCAGGAATAAATGAGAATTAGGGTTATTTGCCAGGTATGTTACATATGCAAGGATTAGTCTAGTTGACTATACTTTACTCTAAGTTTCCACCTGTAGGTGGAGCCCTTTCATGGCTTTTTGAGCAGAGCGTTGGCTAACGGCTCATTTGTAGCCTGAGGGCTGTGCAGACTCACTTTCAGTGAACATATGTAGCTCATCAGTTCTGTAGTTTCTGTTTGCTATAGCGTTAAGAAGTTTGTACACTGAAATCCGAAAGACATTCTTCTGAAATACAGACAATCTGGTTTTTTTCATCTCTCATATATCTATATATCTGTTGATGTCTTCAATCTGTCCTTTCTGTGTATATCTCTGTCTCTCTGCAAGCTCTCTCCATTCCTCCATCTCAGTATCCTCCTCTCCCTGCTCTACGTTCCCTCTCTCTACCTCTCTGTCTCCCTCCTTGTCTCTCTGTCCTCTTTCATATCCACTCTTCATATGTCTTTGTCTCTCACCCTCTCTCTCTTTCACTCTGTCCTTTCCTCTTTCTCTCTGTCTCTCTTTGCCACTCTCTCTCTTTCTCCTTCACCCTCTCTCTCTTTCACTGTCTTTTCCTTTCTCTGTGTTTCTCTCTGCCACTCTCTCTCTCTCTCTGTCTCTCCCTCTTTCTCCCTCTCCCTCTGTCTTTCACTCTCTCTCTCTCTCTCTCTCTCTCTCTCTCTCTCTCTCTCCCTCTCTCTCTCCCCCCCCCCATACCTTCCCCCTGAGCCGGTGCGCTGCACTTGCAGCCATGAGTCATCCACAGGTGGAGGAAGGGAGGTGGAGACGGTGGTGGTGCTGATGTCCCCGATGATGTGCAGTGCCTCTCGGAGCGCGTGGTACATGCGTAGCATCTCGTCCCGGTGCTGGGCCTGGTCGGCCGACTCCTCCATCAGCGTGTTCTGGTCCCCACACGAGTACAGTTGGGCCAGCAGCTCCGCGTTAATGAACTCTTTCGTCTGGCCAGATGGGGAGGAGGGAACGGAGGAGAGAAATAAGAACAGACAGACAGACGCAGAGAGGGAGAGAAAGACAGAGGTCAGGGAGGGGTGTTCCATTACAGACACACAGACTGATATGGAGTATAGCACTGTAGCACTGTGTGGGGGGAGTATATGGAGTATAGCACTGTAGCACTGTGTGGGGATAGAATATGGAGTATAGCACTGTAGCACTGTGTGGGGGGAGTATATGGAGTATAGCACTGTAGCACTGTGTGGGGGGAGTATATGGAGTATAGCACTGTAGCACTGTGTGGGGGGAGTATATGGAGTATAGCACTGTAGCACTGTGTGGGGGGAGTATATGGAGTATAGCACTGTACCACTGTGTGGGGATAGAATATGGAGTATAGCACTGTAGCACTGTGTGGGGGGAGTATATGGAGTATAGCACTGTAGCACTGTGTGGGGGGAGTATATGGAGTATAGCACTGTAGCACTGTGTGTGGGGGGAGTATATGGAGTATAGCACTGTAGCACTGTGTGGGGGGGAGTATATGGAGTATAGCACTGTAGCACTGTGTGTGGGGGGAGTATATGGAGTATAGCACTGTAGCACTGTGTGGGGGGGAGTATATGGAGTATAGCACTGTAGCACTGTGTGTGGGGGGAGTATATGGAGTATAGCACTGTAGCACTGTGTGGGGGGGAGTATATGGAGTATAGCACTGTAGCACTGTGTGTGGGGGGAGTATATGGAGTATAGCACTGTAGCACTGTGTGGGGGGGAGTATATGGAGTATAGCACTGTAGCACTGTGTGGGGATAGAATATGGAGTATAGCACTGTAGCACTGTGTGGGGGGAGTATATGGAGTATAGCACTGTAGCACTGTGTGTGGGGGGAGTATATGGAGTATAGCACTGTAGCACTGTGTGGAGGGGAGTATATGGAGTATAGCACTGTAGCACTGTGTGGGGGGAGTATATGGAGTATAGCACTGTAGCACTGTGTGGGGGGGAGTATATGGAGTATAGCACTGTAGCACTGTGTGTGGGGGGAGTATATGGAGTATAGCACTGTAGCACTGTGTGGGGATAGAATATGGAGTATAGCACTGTAGCACTGTGTGGGGGGAGTATATGGAGTATAGCACTGTAGCACTGTGTGTGGGGGGAGTATATGGAGTATAGCACTGTAGCACTGTGTGGAGGGGAGTATATGGAGTATAGCACTGTAGCACTGTGTGGGGGGAGTATATGGAGTATAGCACTGTAGCACTGTGTGGGGGGAGTATATGGAGTATAGCACTGTAGCACTGTGTGTGGGGGGAGTATATGGAGTATAGCACTGTAGCACTGTGTGGGGGGGAGTATATGGAGTATAGCACTGTAGCACTGTGTGAAGTGTGTGTTTATCAACATGGCTACAAGCTGAGCTGTAATTTAGTCGTCTGAAGCCTGACTTCACACATGAAGATTAGAGAGAACTAAGGCATTGACCACCACCCAGACAAACTGTGAAAGTAAGTGTGTGTGTGTGTATACACATGTCTGTGTGTATTTGTATATGGTATTGTATGTTTGCACATGTGTACATACACATACACATGGTGCTGTGACTCACGTCCCAACTGGGCTTTAAACCAATCCATGGTGTGTCAACACATAAGACCACAGTCTCCACAAATGCATGTGGGTGTATAAACGCCCCCCACACACACCCTCCAGTTCACAACCATGACTCACGTTGTTGATCATGAGATGCATGATGGTCTTGGGCATGAGGTCACGGATCGTCTTGTTGACGATGCCCATGTAGGAGTCCACCAGGTTACGGATGGTCTCCACCTGCCTCTCCAGCTGTGGGTCCATGGAGTGCATGAAGCCATCCGAGCTGCTCTCCTCTGTGTCACCCTGCATCGGGTGGAGAAGTGATGAAAGGATTAGTAACACCTAGGTCATGGGTTCAAATCCTGGGGAACACACACATATATATTACTATGGAATTTGCTCTAGTCTACCAAATTGTAAACACAGCTTCTATTATTATAGATATAAGTTTCATATGAACAAATCTTGTCTTGTAAGCAGTGTGGATATATTCTCTAATCCCTCTATTTTAAGCTCTCCCCGTACCTAATATCCCATACATGTCCAACACACGCCCTACATAGTGCTCACTGTTTTCACCCCCTCAGCTGAGCTCGGAGCGCGAGTAATCCGGCACTTTCTATATGTACTTCATGGGACATCCTCCCGTGTCTCCTCTCGAGGGGTCTCGCCCCTCACGCCTGTCTCTGACTCTAGGGCTCTAGTCCTCGACCTGGACTCCAGTCTAGACCCGGACTCCATCGCTTATAAAAAGTGGTGTGCAAATAAAATCGATTTGAGTGTAACCGGATGAGAGGACGTACCTTCTCTTTCTCCTAGTGTGGCAGCAAGGGAAAAGAACACACAGCGCTTTTTGAGTCAATGCTACAGTAAGATCAGTAAGAATGCATGTGTAAGCGGATGTATATCTGCATATATTATAATGTCAATGGGACGTTGAATTAAAATCACCATAAGTAACCATGTGTGAGCATAAAGACATATGTCCAAGAAGAGTGTTAGGGTAATTCCATACTGTCGTACACGTGTTTTGTAATACAAACACAACGAAAGCCGATGAATGGGTAGAACACTTTGTAGGGTGTGAAAACCTTGCACCCTTTGTAGTGGCCTAGGTGCCACAGGAGTGCTATGGGAAGCTCACCACCACACGCTCTGGGTAGACGCCAGCACGCAGGAAAGATGCCTTCCAACCGTCCACCTCCTCCTGGCTCTCACAGGCCAACTCCAGCTGACGGTAGTCCTTATACACATTCCTATACGTGTGTGTGTGTGTGTGTGTGAGAGAGAGAGAGAGAGAGAGAGAGAGAGAGTGAGGTAGAGAGACATAGGAAACACTGTCGGTATATTTATGAGCATAGTTTACTGAGGTTTAGGAAGCTAAAGG
This sequence comes from Brachyhypopomus gauderio, assembly GCF_052324685.1. Classification (NCBI taxonomy): domain Eukaryota; kingdom Metazoa; phylum Chordata; class Actinopteri; order Gymnotiformes; family Hypopomidae; genus Brachyhypopomus; species Brachyhypopomus gauderio. The sequence goes on from NC_135217.1 coordinate 8,175,134, forward strand.
TCCAGGTACGTTTCCACACAGGAATGTGGGTGTGTTTGTTTTGCCGGTGATGTAAAGAGACCTCTGCTCTGTGTTGAACAGGGCAAAGATGTGCTTGCTGGACATAAAACTCTTCTCCACATCTCTCAGCTTCAGATTATCCACCTGCAACATGTATTTCTTCTCTTTCTCCTGCAGGGGAGAGAGAGAGAGAGAGAGAGAGAGAGAGAGAGAGAGAGAGAGAGAGTTTCAGTTGGGTTCTCTGTTCACCAGTGTAGTAATTGATGTTTAGTGGTATTGACATGCTGGTTTTCCTTTTTTGTTGCTGTTCACAAGTGAATCACAGCAGTCAGGTGGTGCCAGGAGAGGCTGATTAGATTAGGAACTTCAGGGAGAGAAAAGCAAACCAGATGGAGGCCAAACAGAAGAGGAAAGAGATACCAGTGGCATTAAGAGGGACCAGTGAGGGAGAGCGAGAGGCAGACCGGGGACGCACTGCTGCTGTGGGAAGAGACGGAAGACAGGACAGCAGAGAGGACACGGAGCACGGGGGGAGACACTACATTTAAGACAGATGAACAGAGAGAGACAACACTGGAGATCAAGAGAATGAAAGGCTATGAAAGCTAGAAACAGCATAAGAATGTCAGAGAGAGCGAAAGAACTTGCTTTCTTTCATTTTTTCCCCCCCTTGGGCCCCACCGCATGAGAGCTGGAACTGATTAGAGCCAGTCGAGCTAAAATAAACTGTGCGGGCGGGCGGGGCGACGGTGGAGTCTACCGCCGGCAGCCGCTCCACCACTGCAGCCTGGCGGACCGTCAGCGGCTCGGAGGACAGCAGGCAGCCTTCAGACTTGTCCTGCCCCGAGAGAGGGCACCACACCCGGGCCGCCCCGCGCTCCCCCACCACCACCACGTATAAACACCCCCCCCATCTGCCGTCCAGCCAGAACTCTGCTGAGCAGGTTTCAGCCAGCCCGCTCTGGGTCAGTGTGTGTGTGTGTGTGTGTGTGTGAGTGTGTGTGTGTGTCAGTTTAAAGCTGTGATGATGAGAAGCTGCCCAGTGCTGATGTGGTTCTGTGGTTGGTGACTGTAGGTCAGGTTTCCTCATTCCTCTCTTACTCATCAGAGGCCACAAGGTAAAAACAGACTCAAACAGATCCAACACTTCAACAAACCAAAGGGCCTTTACCAGGGTCCCTCGACCCCCACCCACCCCCACCAACCAGCACCAACAGGCTCTGTATGCTGTAGGTCTAGATCAGAATGACTCTTGAACTTATACAATGAGTCTTGAATCTAAAAAAAAACGTAACCATGATGTGAGCTGGACTGAGCCTGTGTGGGATGAGACAAATACGCTATCCTGCAGCTCAGGGGCTTTCCCAACCCACAGAGAGAGAGAGAGAGAGAGAGAGAGAGAGAGAGAGAGAGAGAGAGAGAGAGAGAGAGAGAGAGAGACGGTAGGTGTCCCCTTGGCCAGGTGGACATGCCAGCTGGCCCATATGCTCCTCAAAACACTCTGTTACTATAGTGATGACAAACTGATGTCATCAGTAACCGTCCGAGTGCACACACACATACACACACACACACACACACGCGTGTGCACACATTCGCACGCACGCACACATACAAACACAAAGGGGTGTGGCATATTCAGTGACTCACACATTTTCCCCCTGCTTGGCCAAAGTGTGAAAAAAGTGAAAGGAAAAGGCGAGAAGAGAAACAGAAGGAAGAGAGAGGGAAGAGGGAAAGAGGGAGAGATGGAGAGAAAGACAGACAGAGAGAGAGATGGATGGATGGTGTGGGAGATGTATTATGTGAAACCATGGAGTGGAGAGCAAAGGAAAAAGGGATGGCAGGGAGAGCAGGGAGATCTGTCATCACACACACACACACACACACACACACACACACACACACACACACACACACACACACACACACACACACACACACACACACACACACACACACACACACATAAAATCTTGCTTTCAATCTATTCTCAAAGTTTGTATGCACAGAACACAGAATCAAACATTTTTCACCTTGTGCTCTCGTACACCTCCCACACACACTTTTGCTAAGGCAGTGAATGGAAGTCATCAGAAGGTGAAAAGCCTTACTACCCAGTGTGTAGGGTAGACCTCTGACCCCACCCCCCACCCCACCCCGGTTCTCTAAAGACACACACACACACACACACACACACACACACACACACACACACACACACACACACACACACACACACACACACACACACTAAATGATTCTCCATGTGTTCTCATAAAGCTAAACATCTCCTCTACTCTCCACAGCACTCTGAGCTACGTCAAAACTGATCAGGAAGTTTCCGTCTTCCAAATCTTCGGACAGGATTTGAACAAACTTCATCCTTCATCGGCTGACAGGATGAAATTTCTAACTGAAGATCGCCGCTGAATGTGGCAGAAGGTTTTGGTCCGTCTACATTTAGGCGCAAGACCACAAAGAGACAACTCAAAATACTTTCCATTGTTTTCTTTTCCTCGTGACTAATAACAGTGTAATTATAAAGGCAGAGGAAGTTCAGATTGGATTCATAAACACACCTCACATGCTTCAACCCAGCCCCCGCTTGGGTAATCCAAACAAAAAGAGTGGGCTTGCAAACACATCTCTCTGAGTGCTCACACGCGTGTACACACACACACACACACACACACACACACACACACACACACACACTCCGTCTCGCTCTTTCTCACAGGCACAAAAGCCACGGACCCTGTGGAGAAGCGATACTAACAAAATGCCCTCACACACTTTCTTGCTGTGCACAGAGCAAAGAGAAAAACGTGTAACGTGTGATCCTTGCTAAACCCCAGGAAAGAGGCAGAGCAGAAATCGCTCGTTAAAAATGAGAAAAGATGCCTTTTGCTTTAAGAGGCCCCTTGTGTATTTGTCTGCATGCATGCAAGCGTGTGTGTGTGTGTGTGAGTGTGTGTGTGTGTGTGTGTGTGTGTGTGTGTGTGTGCGCGCAAAGGCAGACTGAAGTGTTAGTGACTTGGGTTTGCATCAAAGGCGGCTGAAACGCAGGGCAGCATATGGGAGTAATAAGACAACTCCTAACCCCTCATTACAAGACTGTGCCTTGGGCAGGGGCCAAGGGCAATTTTCAAAAACGCGCCCTCCTTTTTCCTCCCTGTGTCTTTCTTTACCTCACTCACAAATGAAAGAGGGAGAGTCACATTTCCCTCAGAACTCTCACAGACCACCACAGCTCCTGCTCATGAAGCCATGACCTCGCTGCTATAAGTGTTCGAGACCGTGTCCGTGTATGCGTTAGTGAATGAAAATCAGACTGAGACAGAGATAGAGAGAATGAGGGAGAGAGAGATAGAGAGAGAGAGAGAAAAAAAACTAACTAGAGGGTCAGAAACTGCTGCATTTTGTTTAACTCATTCTGGCTAGATGTCAAGACAAAGGAACCATCTCTAGGCAAAGAAAGAAAGATGAAAAGAAAGAGCAAGAGAGAGGGAGAGAGAGAGAGAGAGAGAGAGAGAGAGAGAGAGCCCATGTCTACCACAGGAATGGCTGAGAATCATTGCTGGTTCAAATTCAAACCAGTCCTGCTTCCAAAACGACTTTCCAAAACCTCTGATTCTCTTGGTCGGTTCTGTCAGACAATGGCAAACTCACGTTAACCCTGTGAAGACCTGAGGACAGGAGGCACATCCACCACCTCCTCTGAGTTCAAGCAGCCTTGCATACAGGTGACAGTGACCACTGACAGACACCCCCTGGGTGGGGGGTGTTAAGTGTCACAGAGAAGAAACCCTAGAGAGACTTTTTGCTCCCAGCTAATTCAGAATTTTAGCCTGACAGAAAAGCCACACAGCGCAGATGAAGAAGTTCTGGGAACGGAAATCCAGCAGACCTCTGTGTTGTGATTCAAGAACAAAAACTGACATTAGAATGACTGTGTGTCCGTGCTGCTATGAAACTGCAGTCAGCTTGAGGAACATCTGGTAGTCTCTGCTCTCTGACACAGCGTCCCCAGAACCTCCATCTTCTCTGTCTTTGAACATGCTTTAATAAGGGCTGCGACGGTTTGTTAACATCGGAATGAAAGGGAAAAAAAAAAGGCGTTCTGTCAATGTGGTCGACGCCGGTGGGAATGGCCGGGCAGGCTGGTGTGCGGATCCAAACCGGGCCTGGCCTACTGCTGACTTCAAGATCACCCACACACTCTTCAAGGGAGAGACAGGATGAAGCAGTTCCAACAGCTACAAATTGAAGACTGACACGGCCTCCTTTGTTAGGAGAGGTTAGGAGCCGTTTTATAGCCAATCTGGTATAGCTGTGAAACTGAGATCAGGAAAGACCTGTCTGGAACGCAGGGACAGACACTGGTCACTTCGTGAACATAAACATTGGTGTTTTGCACACACTTTGACCGTAGGAGTCAAACGGATTGGCTTGTCTGCTGGTATATTCAGCAATGGATGCTGATATCTCCTCTCTTTCTTTCTATCTCTCTATCTGTTCCTGTCTTTCTTTTCCCCACCTCCTTTTCCCTGTTTTTTTTCTATTAAAAAAAAAGAATGTTCATCTTGGTGGAAAAATAACATACACATTTGTTTCTCCCATCAGCTGTGATGTGGGGGCGCTCTGTAAGCTTTGATAGCCTGGTTCCCCCCTCTCCTTCCTCGTCATCCCTCGCTCCACTCATCTGCTCCCGGTTACAGAGTGGTTTCTGCTCTTTCTCATTCACTAGTGCTTGTCTTCATCTGATCTGCTCCACTACAATGGCACAGCCTGTGATTAAGTGCTGATGTGTGTGTGTAATGCGTTTTCCCTGTTAGGAATTACGTCTCTGTGCAGAGGAACCATATCCGCCGGGTACTGAGATCCTGGTGTGTGTAGACTGTTAGTGATCTCATGAGTGATAGAGGGATATCCACCAGTGGCTGCAGCTCCTACAAACATCTCACACAGAACACACACTCACACACACACACACACACACACACACACACACACACACACACACACACACACACACACACACTCGCACACAAATGCGCATGCACCGGCCTGATACTGTTCTCCTTATCTTTTTCCACAGCTCATTGAAATTCACAAACCTCACAACTCTCGCGAGCGATTTCTCGGCCGCAACTCTTTATCTGCCGTAACGCCGAGCGCGATCACAACCACATGGCTGTATGTCTTGCGCTGTACAGTACGCGGACGACGCGTGGGCCGCCGTGAACATCCACCCGGTGAACCGGAGCGGCCATGGTGTGGTGCCGCCCTCAGAGAGCGCACCTTTCAACAGGAAGAAGGAAGAAAAGCAAGCAACAGTCTGGAGGGGAAACCCAACACCGCCGAACTAGCAGCTGAAGTCTGGAAACAGCACAGAGTGATCAGAGTCACGTTCATCCTTCCTCCGGCTCTACATCCTTTATTCCAGGCCCAAGCCAAACCTTCATGGTTCTCCTCCCCCCGAGCCCTCCTACCGGGCCCCTGTCTCGCTCCCTTTATCTTGGCCTGGCTGTGCGCCTCCAGGACTGCTGACCCAGCTCCCGGGGGAGGCCTTGTCTTTGATCCCCCGCTCGTGCTCGAGAGGAGGAACCATAGCGAAAGCAAACACATTGGCCGGCCGGGGCTCGGACCCAGACGCCGGGCCTCCCCGCCGCGTCCTCTGACTCACGCACGAGCGTCAGCACCTCGCGGGCTTCCCGCGGTTACGCATCACCGTTACGTTGTAGAGGAGTAGAAGGAGAGATGAACAGGTCGTGTGGAGGCTCGGGCGGAGAAACAGAAAGAGAATGAAGATGAGGGAGGAGAAGGGAAGATAGGACAGAGTGAAGGAGGAAAAAAGAGATGGAGGGACAAAGAGAGAGAGAGGGGAAGAAAGAGAGAGACCATTTTTCTTCATTTGCCTTGTGACTGTGGAGTAACAGACTTATGAAGGTTCCCATGATGCACCCTGCACTTTCATCTCCATCAGTGGGAGGGTGGGGGCGTGGGGGGGGGCGTGGGGGGGTGGTGGGGGTGGGGGGCTAGCGTGCGGCTCCTCGTTGCCCGTCCTTTACCTCCGCACACCAAATCCACTCCAGATTTCAGCCCTGCTGTAGCAGCGCACAGTCTGGACTTTCTGCAGGGCTCAGGGGTGGGGGGTGAGTGAGTAGAGGGTGGGGTGTTGGGGGGGGGGGGGGGGCAGCATGGTCTACATAAAGCCCCCTTTATTCACGGTGGACAGGGAAAGGAAATCGGCTTCAGTAGAAAAAACACAGCCGCCTGGGCAGAGCAGCCACAGGGCCGCACATCTGGAGTTATTACAACCCTGCCTCCGCGCCTAGCACTGCTGACATTCCTCCATCAGCTACGGGGCCACGGAGCCTCCGCTGCCTTCCACTGTAACTCCCACACACACACACGAGCTGACACACACACCCCCACCGCCCCCTCACACACACACGAGCTGACACACACACCCCCGCCGCCCCCTCACACACACACGTTCATCCCCTGAAAGCCTACCAGCCAATCCACTTTTCCTCTCCTCTTCAACCAGGACACCCCCCCCACCTCCAAAACCCCCCCCACCCCACCGCCTTTACAATTACTCAAGACACGCAGCAAATTAATGCGCTTCACTTCCTGTTGACCTTTGACCCACCACTTCCTGCTACCTCCCCAAAAAAAGCAAGAGGGGGAAAAAAAGAGCCAGACGGAGGGCAGGACGAAAAATGGGGTAAGCAGAAAAAAAAAAAAACGACAGATAGCTCCTCCTCCTTCTCTCTCTCTCCCACTCTCTCCTCTCTCCCCCTCTCTTTCCTTTTCTCTCTCCTTCTCTCTCCCTCTCGCTCTCTCTCTCCTTCTCTCTCTCCTTCTCTCTCTCTCTCAGTGGGAAAGTTAACAGCACTCTGCCACGTCAAGCTTACGAGTTGCCGTCGTGCCACCCGGTAGGAGAGAGACGATGCTCTCTGCTCTCCAACAACTTCACCCCTGGGGCACAAACCCCCCATTTTTGGGGTGTTTTAGGGGAAATCTTTCCACCTGATCTCAGCAGACATCGGCAGAGACGTGAGCGCTTTCCTACGTGGGCCGATGTGGCGTCCAGACGGTGCGGACGCTCAGGGCGGACGGGCCG
>NC_135217.1:8187268-8362268 GCF_052324685.1 Brachyhypopomus gauderio
AGTTCTCCTAAGAGTGACACTCCACGTGAACTTTACAGTTCTCCTAAGAGTGACACTCCACGTGAACTTTACAGTTCTTCTAAGAGTGACACTCCACGTGAACTTTACAGTTCTCCTAAGAGTGACACTCCACGTGAACTTTACAGTTCTCCTAAGAGTGACAACATCGAGCGTGCTGCTCTTGGCAGAGAATCATTTTAGTCCGTGCTCCATCTGTCCCTTCAACCGCACCACCTTCACGTCCCTGGTCCAATAAGCTTCATTCACCAGACATCTTACAACAGCGGAAAAAATTCCATCGTCAAGAAAGAGAGCAGGGAAAAAACTAGCTAACTTAGCAGAAAAAAAAGGGAATTAAAAATGGAAGAACTTAAACACATCCATTTGAGATCGCTTGCATCTCGGAAAATCAATACAAATGCTTCCAAAGAAAACGACTGCCATTAAAGTGAACCGGACTGAAGAGTGGTGTGTAACGCTTGTGTGGGTGCCAACAAGAGAGCAATGCATGCTGGGAATCTTTTTTTTTTTTGGTAAATCAATAAAGTTTGATTTGGATTCTGAGCTAAACCAATAGTACCAATGCAGACAAAGTGTTGGAAAAAATCAATAGATCATTGGAAGAGTGAGGAAGAGTGAGGAAGATGAGGAAGATGAGGAAGAGTGAGGAAGATGAGGAAGAGTGAGGAAGATGAGGAAGATGAGGAAGAGTGAGGAAGATGAGGAAGATGAGGAAGAGGCAGTCATGATGCCATACTGGGAACTATAAGCCATGTGTGTATGATTGTGGCTGTCTGTCGGCTAGCGTATACTTTCATCTTTAACTGCAAAGAGATTCCTGCAACCTTCAGACAATGGATTAAGCAAGACTTACATAAGTAACTAGGCAACACGAAACAACAGCAACAAACATCTGGTTTGTGGAAGATGAAAAAGGGATGCCAACTTCCTGTTTACGTGTGCTGATGAATTTAATTGGCTTGCTGCTTTCGTGCTCAACGGCTCTGCCATGCTGTTATTGTTCATTAAATCTACTGCCAGCGCTCAGTTCAGCACTCCACCCTGTCCATTGGACCAGCCAGGTCACATGATACAGTGTTCAGACCAACCGTTAAAGACATGCAAATTGCTCACCTCGTCATCCTTGTACCAGGACAGTGATTCGGCAGTCAGCACAAACCAGTACTCTTTGGCTCCGCCTTTCATTATGCCAATGTTGTTGATTGTCAGCCATCCCTTCCTGATTACCTGAGAAAAGAGAACACAGTGTTTATATCATTAGTAACACACACAAACACGCACATGCACAGATGCACACAAACATATACACATAGACACACACACATTAACAGTGTAGACACTTCATTAGACCACTGGCCTTTCACGACTGGAACTTCCATTTACGGAAATTGGACACACGTCCCCAGAGTGCAGCAGACAATCAGGTGAGCGAGTTTTTTTTGTGGATCAGTTTCAGTATGAGTTCACATTAAAATGGGGAAACCATGCTACCATAACCATAGTCACTTCGAACCAAGCATGGGTATCGCTGCTCCACTAGCCATTACCAGGATTTGCAAAGCTACCAATCTCACAGAGATTTCTCACGCAATGGTGTTGAGAATGATGAGATCGGGAGAGAAGCATTCAGCGAGAACTATTGGACGTAAGCAACTTGTTGACGAAAGGGCTCAGAGGAAGATGTCAAGAATCGTTCTGACAAACAGACGATACGCAGCCGAGCGAACTGCAGCCAAACTCCAGCGAACACGTCTGAACACACGGGTGAGTTGTTTATATTGTTGCTATTGTGGTGTTCCCGTGTTGAACGGAATGAATCAAGATTTCTGTTGCACAATGTGGATGGGAGGGTCAATATTTGACACAAGCAGCACCGATGGATGAGGCCTTCCGGTCCAATGTCCACAGATCAGACTCATGGAGGTGAAGAGATGGTGGGGGGACACACCTGGGTCCTGATACCTGCGGAGGGACTTTGGAGGGGGGGGGGGGGGGGTTACCTAAGTAATCTGCATTAAGTTCATCAAGGACACTTTCAGTTGGACAGTCCACCATTCCACAAGGGTCCTACAGTCATTCAGTGGTTCCAGGAACATGACAGTGAGTTTTCTATGCTTCCTTGGCCAGATCTCAATCCTACACCGCGTATCTGGGATCGGCTAGAGTGGGCTGGTCACAGCATGTCAGTACCCCTTCATCTAGTTTGCGGCTACTGCAAGGAACTGTTCTGTCTGCGTGGGCCAAGACTGATGCAGAATGGATTCAGCACCTGGAATCTGTGCCATGATGAACTGCTGCAAATCTGAATGCCAAAGGAGGCCCAACGCATGGTTGACTCTAAAGATCACTGGAGATGTGTGAAATGATGACCCACTGATGCCTCAAGTGGATTAAGAGGAACATTACATCATCTCTCTTTCTCTCTCTCTCTCTCTCTCTCTCTCTCTCTCTCTCTCTCTCTCTCTCTCTCTCTCTCTCTCTCTCTCTCCATCTCTCTCTGTGTCTCATTGTCTCTCTCTTTCACTCCGTCTCCTAATCATGTAGTTGAAGTGTTAATTAGCTGGTCATCAGGTAATCAGGTAGAGAACACACAGCCCAACAGCTACAAGTGTTTCTTGAACTCCCTTGAAAGCGTAAGACCCTTGATGAGAACAGCAGGTGAATAAGCACTGTAGTTCATCCAGTGGAAGCACCCAGCCTCTCTAATGAATCTGTCTGACTTTGCTGGCTGCTTTGAGAGGCCCCAGGAGCAAACTATGGGGCCTACTAATGTATCTGTGTGGGAGACAAGTTTTTCTCCTCTTCCTGGTCTCAGGCAGAGCAGGTCGTCTGGTTTCCATCTGCGAATCGTGCTACTGTGTGCGGCTCGCTGGAGTTGTACACTGAGAATGAATGCAAGGCAGTCGTAACGGCCACACAGTCGAGCACAGCACGGGCACGGGTGCCACGATCGACAACGGCTGTGCGAACAAACACAGACGTGGGCCTGTTCGTGTTTATCGACCTTCTGACCTCCGCAACACATGATATTCAGTGAATTGTTCACATTGGCTAGCACATGGAACCATCAATGACTATGTTAAATTCATGTGGCAGTAAAATGTGTCTGTCAGAGTAAACAAGTATTGTGGTCTCTTGTTTTAGACTGCTGTGAACACAGAGATTACGTAACCCAGGCAAGGGCGCACAAACAGATGAACAAGAGGCATGTTTTTGTCAGTGTGTCTGTCCCTCTGTTTTTGTCAGTGAAGTGGCAGTGTGTGTAACAGAGATTCTGCTTGAGCTGAGCACACACACACACACGCACACACGCACACACACACTATTTCTCTCTTATATGCTCTCACAACATCTCACACATAAGAACTCACACACACACACACTCTACTCACCATGATCTCATCCTACAAAAGAGGTGCCAATGGGGAAGGAAAAGGAGGAAGAATATTACTCAACATTACAGGGCACAATGACAAAGCCATAAAATCTCACCAAAGCTTTGAATGTGTAGTGAGAGGCGTTCTTACCCACACTACCAGAGACAAATATCACACACGCAGGAGATCTAAGCGCTATTGACTCTCATGTTTCCCTAGCAACAACAATCACGACTACAGTTACTTATCCTAAGTGATACAGTTGCTGCTCGCCATTAGAGTAAAACCCCCAAAATGCCTCAATGTTTCTTTAATATCTACTGAACAGATCCCCACTCTGTTAACTTGAACACCTGTTTGATATCATGGCTCCTGTGAGTCACTGCAATATATATATATATATGTGTGTGTGTGTGTGTGTGTGTGTGTGTGTGTGTGTGTGTGTGTGTCTTAGCGTAGGATCCTATAATACAATAACATACAATAAAAGACAAAGAGGGTACGTTTCCCTAAAAGAGGGTACCATGCATCAGCTAACATCCTTAACAATGACAGCAATGGCATGCTAACAAAAAGGGGCCATTAAACACTGATCCGGGATCAGTTTTCTCCATAGAGGTCTTATGACAACTAATATGAGCATGACCACAAACCTGCCCCTGGACCAGTTGATTAGAACAAGTAGAACCAGCACGGCGCAACATACGGATGGAAAAAAAAGAGAAGACAATGTGCTGGAGGTCTTGACAGAGATCAGAGACCGAGGTGGCCAAGCCGCAGTCCTGGACCACCTGTGTCCAGCAAAGTGTGTCCCCCACTGCTGGACCAGTAGTTAGCAGTGAAGTCACCAAACTGTGCTGGAGTCTTCCAGGATCACGGCGGGGCCACCTCAAGTTCACTCACACACTTAAGAAGCCATATTTTGACTGGCATGCATTAGGAGTTATAGCAATATTGAGAGTGCTGACATTGATGGAGACAGCAGAGAAAAACGTTAGTATGTATACATGCTCACACTGAGACAATACACAGGTCATAAAAAAGTGGTTGTGTGTAATTACACCCCAGTCCTGAGGGTGGCACTGTAATAGGGAGAAAAGAAATTACCTGGTTGCCAGCTGCTTTCTTCTTGCTCATCTGACTGCTTCTCTGCTGGGCACTGTAGGGAATAAAAACTTGATTTTAGTTGAGTAAGCACAGAATGTGGCTAAATGAACACTTATTTTGTGAAGAGCCTCATGGACCTGGCGTATAAATCATTCACACACTTGTGTTTAGCATGCTCAGTATTCTCCACAAGTGGGCGCTATAAGTATGGCAGGCACTGGTAGTTAAGAGTGGAGTTTCACATCAGTGACACTGTATGCCCTTGTTAATTTTGTTGTGAAGTAAATTAATAACTAGGATAAAACAAGAAAACTCACTTGGCAAATCCAATGAAGTCCTCATGGTTGGTATTCATGTAGGCCAGCTCGATATCAATGAGTAGCAGCACCTTATGACCACACACAGGGAAATAATTTATTCTTTATATATAACTTTTGTAATTATACAAATTCAGCACTTTATTCACCTAATTTCATGATGAATAAAATTAGGTAACTGAAATTACATTTTTTAAGTGAACCGGTGAAAATTGGTAAAAAAACAGGTAAGTGAACCTGCTGAATTACCAAGAGTAGATGAACTAGGTGACCTTGATGAATTAGGTGTGCTAGGTGAGTGTGAACCCAGTGTAGGAGTGTGTCCTTGTTCAACTAAATGAACTTAAATGAATCTTGTTAAATGAACTATATAAAGAAGGTGAATTATGTAAAGTAGGTGAACTAGGTGAATTATGTAAATTAGGTGAACTATGTAAAGTAGGTGAACTGAATGAACTATGTAAAGAAGGTGAACTATGTAAAGAAGGTGAACTATGTAGACTAGGCATTCTGGCATAGTGGACAGTTAGGTCACTGGAGTTCTGGGTAAGTAATCAAGACTGAAGCCCTTGTAACCCGCTGCTAAATGTTACCCCAGCACTCTTTACTTAAAGCCGTAGACACCACATGAGGAGTTACGGTAGGAGCTGCTCCTTCCTCCATACTGACCACACGCTTACGGCTGCATGTGAGGAGATCACGCATCCAGAAGGATTCATCACTCTGTATCTCACCTGCTCCTTGGTGCGACTCTCTCGGTCACGGATGTGCTGTGTCACAATTCTTTCCATCTCTTCTCGCAACATGGGGTACTGGGCTAGCTGCAGTCACACACACACACACACACACACACACACAAAACAATGCAGGACAGAGTGCAAAAACACGAATATGCGTGTGCATGTGCACACACACACACAGTAACACCAAGCACACTGACTGTGCACAGCAGAAAAAAACCAAGACTTGTGTTTTAGCAGTAAAATGATATTTGTGTAAAGTTTAACAGTAAAGAGGGGAAGAAAATGGTGCCTTGTCTCCCACAAGAGACAAAAGCGTAAAACCATTTTTACAAACATTAGACACAACATACAATCACAAACAACACATGTGACATCATGAACACAAACCAGGTGAACGCATCATTGTGTTCAGTAACAGCCTCTTATAGACTTTAATCATGTGTATTGAGGATAATAAGATTTGACGTCTTTCTGTAATTTGGACAGCTACATGAGAGGGAGATCTTTAGGGTCGAATCCACATCTCTTATCTCAGCAGTTCTTGCCACAGCTGTGCTGAACTCAAAGCATAATCCATATGCAAAAGGTCTGAACAAACCCTGTCAAACTGAATACTTAAAAAAACTCTGTATAGAACAATTGAACCATGTGGGCACAGAAGTAATATACATCTTACATACTTTCATTATTATCTCCTTCATGTAGCACATCATAAAAAATATATTTACGATGGTAAGAGACCTGGATTTGTTAAATCCAGAATAGCTTTAAGCCCTTAGACCTGGATTAACATATATAAACGCATCGTTATAGACAACTGTTACAAACCTTTTGCATTTGGGGCTAAGCAGCCTACAAGTTAACTCAGTTGTGAGTGTGAGGTTCTGAGACCTGTCTATACAAACCAGTGTCATTCAGATCCTCACAACCCTTGAAGCTGTCTGAATAAATGATGCACCATTGCATATAACCTAAGCCTCATTTCCTCAAACTCAGGAAAATGCAGGACGGCACAAAATATCAGAAACCAATTTTGTCAGTCTCTTCTTCTTCGGTCAAGAACATGCATGAGACTGTGGCCATCTCGCATTCACGACCAAACAGTGAAGGAGGAAAAGCAAGAAGGAACTGCTTGGTAGTGAAGGGGGCAGGGCCATGGGGGAGAGTCCGGGGGGCGGGGCCCAGGGGGGCGGGGCTGCAGGCATAACAGGGCACAAACACATGCACTGAACCAAAGGTAAAGTGATCAGATCAAAAAAGAAGGAGAGGAAGAGAGGGAGGAGAGGTTGTAAAAAGGACAAGAGGAGACCAAAGTGACCTCACGTGGCTTTGCACCACAGCCACATCCTCTCATGACCTCGCGGAAAATTCTGGTTTGACATCGTGGCCGCTTGGGCCTCGTAAATGTCTCCGAGGGGCACCGGAGGAAATATACAGAGTATAACCTACACATCAAAAGGTCGCAGAGTCACGTGTGCTGCACTGGAATTATAACCCACTGTACCAAGTCTCAGAAACATCCTTCTGTTTGTCCTCTCGTTGCCATGAGATGTGATACATCTCTGTCTACGTTCACAGGAAGGCACATGGCTCCGGGCAAGCACCAGGTCAAATGTGTTAAAGGGTCACAAATGATGATGGCCTGTCTGTAAGCCAAGGAGACCAGGACCTTTCAGCTTTCAGGGTTGTTCTAATAGGACTGAACGAAGAGGAACATCTCATGGAAGCTATGAAGATGGAAAGCGCTAAACAAACAACAACAAAAATGTCTCAGAGAAAAGACACAAGGACACGAGACCAGGATGAAGGTAACAAAGAGGACAGGACTCATCTAGAGAGCATGCATATCAAACCGGCAACATACAACGACAAACTGGTACTTGTCTACTTGACCATTATTTTGTAAAATAAATAAACTGCTAATTATTCCATATGGTGTGTTAAAGAATTCAAATGAAGTAATCTGGGATGAGATTACCTATTGTGTAAATGGTAAGGATAGACCGATTGTTGCGGGTCACAGTGCGTAAATTCTTCGACAAACATAAAATCCACAGGAAGTATTCGTATTCCAGATCAGTGTGCAGCCAAGAGAACTGTGAGCAAATCTTTTCATCTGGCCTCATATACACAGGCTGCCATGTTGTAAATGAGTCAACTAGGACAGGAGACTACTTACTTCCTTTGGGACGGAGTACACCGTCTTTCACAATTCGCACTAAAGTAGAGAGACAAGTCTAGTCCAAGGACACACTTCAGGGCACAACACAGACGCATGCATAACGGCTTTAATAACACTAGCAGACAAGAGAGGGAGAGAACTGATACCTACAGATATCAACTGCTCAAAAACCAGGAGTTCAAACCAGACATAATAGACAATGAGAAGAGACAAACTATCTGCCAGACTAACTTTGGGTTGTTGGGAAAGGGGTCCTGCACAGAAATTTTCTTTCTTCCAACTTTTTTTTTTTTTGCCTTTTTTTTTGTTCTAAGCCCAGCCATCGGTCTATCCATACACTCAGGACTGAAGCAGACGGACGAGGTTTTTTCTTTTTGCGTTACCTTTTCGCTACATTTTCGAATGGTGGAGGTCAGTTCACTCACTACCATATCTATACACTTCAGGGTGGGGGACTTCAGTTTAAGGATCTGCTTTTTCACTATGGCCTCGAAGGCCAGATCAGGCGTAAAGAGGCCCGTCCTGTAGAGGAAGTTGGGTGGCACAGGATATGGAGAGAAAGGAAGAGACAGGCAGGGAGAACGAGGGGACGAAAGGGAGAGAGAAGGAGAGGGAGAAAGAGGGAATGAGAGGAAGAGGGAGGGCATGAAAGGCAGGGAACGCAGGATGAGATGCGAGAGGGGAGAATGGTAAAAGACAAGAAAAAAAATTGGAAGTGGTGAAAAAAGGGGCAGAGAAACAACAAAGCCATGGGGAGAGAAGAGAGAATGGGAGAGATGTAGAGAGAGTGTGAAAGAGAAAAAGAGAGAAAGAGAAAAGAGAAAGTGAAAAGGAGAGTGAAAGACAGAGAGAGAGAGAGAGGGAGAAAGAGAGGTACCTTGAAAGAGATGAGGAATGAGAACACATTATGAAAGAGAAGAAAGAGAGAACAGGTTTGGGATGGAAGGACAGACAGCACAGAAAGAAAAGACAAGTGAGACATTTGCTTTCTCCTTAAGCCATTCAACACAGAGCTGAAGCCAAGACCTCCGTCCCAGAGAGAGAGAGAGAATTAGACATAGTGAGTAGATAGATAGATAGAGAGAGAGAGAGAGAGAGAGAGAGAGAGAGAGAGAGAGAGAGAGGCCCTCAGCCAGCCCTGTACACCAGCCAACAGCTCAAGGCCATGAGCCCCCAGACTGCAGCGTCGCACAAGCGGGGCAGTTGGCACGCGTGGTGCATTCCACTCTCAATGACCTCCAGCTCTCCACTGGCCACCATAACCAGAACCAGGTTTATGACTTCCCCGCTGGGCGGGCGGGAAGAGGGCCGTCTGTGGTCCCAGCGGCCGCTGGAGCTCCAGCGTCAGCCCCCGTTAATCTGCCTCCTCCTTCTGCCGGTTCTGTGGGTGTAGATGTACCACTGGAGGAGAGATGGGGAGGTTGTTCTCTCCTTCACGTTCGAGAACATTTCACAAAAATGTTGAAAGAAATTTGTATAAACCCAAAAGAGGAGGAGCCGTGAGGTGGTGGAATCGGAGCGTTCCCATACTGCCCCACTGCACACTGCAGTCTTTCGAGCTGGTGTCTGGACACAGAGGTTTTAATGCCAGGTATATATTCCATGATTTAAACCTTGTGGTTAAAAGCTCAAACCACACACTGCTAAATGCTGTTTGAAATGAAATATAACAAAAAAAACCCATAAACCCCAGTACGTCACTCTGAGTAGTGATGGACTGGCAGATTTGGCATTATTTTTTTTATAAAGGATGGTTATCCAGGAAAATGGGAAGAGATGCTCTCTCTCTGGTCCTATAGACCTAGCAGTGGAACCCCAGCGTCCAGACAGCTCTACCCATCACAGCGAGCTACACTGACCATGCTGGGACCATTCCCCCCACATCTCCCTTTGTCAGAAGCTGCGGTTCACGCAGGCAAACACAACAGCACACACGCCCATTTCCTCCAGTCCACCACCAGGGGGCGACAGGGAGAGCAGAGGTGCTGGCAGGTGGGTGACAGCGGGGTTTGAGGAGTGGTAGAGACACACCATCACCCACCACCAGGGGGGGCATTACCTTCTTTGTACACTGCCTAACCGTACTGACTAGCTCAGAAATGACCATGTCCACGCATTTCTGGCAGGGGACTTTAATCTTCGTGATCTGTCTTTTCACAATGGTCTCAAAGGCCATGTCCGGCGTGAAGAGCCCAGTCCTGCCCGCCGAAGAAGGGACAGGCAGGCCCACAGGACAGAGCGAAATAAAGAAGGAGAGAAAAATGAAGGGAAGGAGAGAGGTTGGGCAGAGAGAGGAGAGTTAGTTGAAGAAGAACTCTGATTCCACCCAGCCGATTTTATAAAGACAGAAAGTAAAAAACAAATCAAAAAGCGAAAGTGAAGACACTCGGCGGTGCAGGAAATATCCAATGTTAACACCTTCAATCAAAACATGTTATGGAAACTAACGGTTATATAAAAAAAACATTAGCACTTCAGTGTTGTAAATAACGAGACTTTCACTTGGGTTGGTGAGGTAATAGACACAATCGTAAAAAAATCAGGACCTTCACTAAAAACATAGAGGATTCTCAAAATGCCAAATGATGAATGATTTGACTAATTATTGTCACTGTCTATGTAGTACGATGTTTTATCTTATCTCTGAACTGTCCAGTGACGCTCCAACAAGCACAGACAATTTGTGTAACATTTACAGAATTTGTCAGATACTCTTTGGTGTATAGTATATTGGCATGTGTGCTAACTGGAACTGAACACATGGCCTTAGAGTTGCTAACAGCTCACTCAACCCATTCTGTTATCATGCGATCAGAAAGTAGTTTACAATCAGCTTTTCATCATGACACTAATCAATGACATATATAAGACAACTGTTAGAGCAGATTACACTACGCAGGCAGAAACTAAACACAGGCAGGCACAGGTGTGAATGAGACCAGCTACTTTAAAATATCATCACAAGCTTCTCTTCCTGTGTCTCTGTTAGATATGCCCTCAGCTGAGAGTTTAGTGTAATTGAGGGCTTCACTGTGTCTCCATTAGAGAGGCCCTTAGCTAAGAGTTCAATGTCATTGTGGGCTTTATTGTGTCTATGTTAGAGATGCTCTTAGCTGAGAGTTAAATGTAATTGTGGGCTTCACTGTGTCTCTGTAATAGATGCTCTTAGCTAAGAGTTAAATGTAATTGTGGGCTTTACTGTGTCTCTGTTATTGATGCTCTTAGCTAAGAGTTAAATGTAATTGTGGGCTTTACTGTGTCTCTGTTATTGATGCTCTTAGCTAAGAGTTAAATGTAATTGTGGGCTTTACTGTGTCTGCCATTGGAATTAGATGCATTTTGTGTTTTAATGAAGATTGTCCTTGATGGACACTGAACGTAAAGAGAGGGGTAACAAGGGTGGTGTTGGTGCAGTGATGGAGGTTGTGATGATGGGGCAATATGGGTGGGGTGATGGGGTGATAGGGATGGGGCTGTATGGTCGTGGTGATAGAGGTGGAGGTGGTAATGATGGGTTGCTAGTCGTGTTAAGGTATAGTGGTGGTAATAGGGTGGAGCTGGTGGCAGTGGTGGGGTGGTGGGTGTAATAGAGAGAGGTTGAGAGGTGTGGGTGATGGAGTAAGAGGTGTAGGTGATGGGTAAGAGGTGTGGGTGATGGGGTAGGAGGTGTGGATGATGGGGTAAGAGGTGTGGGTGATGGGGTAAGAGGTATAGGTGATGGGGTAAGAGGTGTGGGTGTTGGGGTAAGAGGTGTGGGTGATGAGGTAAGAGGTGTGGGTGATGGGGTAAGAGGTGTGGGTGATGGGTAAGAGGTGTAGGTGATGGGGTAAGAGGTGTGGGTGATGGGGTAAGAGGTGTAGGTGATGGGGTAAGAGGTGTGGGTGTTGGGGTAAGAGGTGTGGGTGATGAGGTAAGAGGTGTGGGTGATGGGGTAAGAGGTGTGGGTGATGGGTAAGAGGTGTAGGTGATGGGGTAAGAGGTGTGGGTGATGGGGTAAGAGGTGTGGGTGATGGGTAAGAGGTGTGGTTGATGGATAAGAAGTGTGGGTGATGAGGTAAGAGGTGTGGGTGATGGGGTAAGAGGTGTGGGTGATGGAGTAAGAGGTGTGGGTGATGAGGTAAGAGGTGTGGGTGATGGGGTAAGAGGTGTGGGTGATGGGGTAAGAGGTGTAGGTGATGGGGTAAGAGGTGTGGGTGATGAGGTAAGAGGTGTGGGTGATGGGTAAGAGGTGTGGTTAATGGGGTAAAAGGTGTGGGTGATGGGGTAAGAGGTGTGGGTGATGGGGCAAGAGGTGTGGGTGATGGGGTAAGAGGTGTGAGTGATGGGGAAAGAGGTGTGGGTGATGAGGTAAGAGGTGTGGGTGATGGGTAAGAGGTGTGGTTGATGGGGTAAGAGGTGTAGGTAATGGGTAAGAGGTGTGGTTGATGAGTAAGAGGTGTGGGTGATGGGTAAGAGGTGTGGGTGATGGGTAAGAGGTGTGGGTGATGAGGTAAGAGGTGTGGGTGATGGGGCAAGAGGTGTGGGTGATGAGGTAAGAGGTGTGGGTGATGAGTAAGAGGTGTGGGTGATGGGGTAAGAGGTGTGGGTGATGAGGTAAGAGGTGTGGGTGATGGGGTAAGAGGTGTAGGTAATGGGTAAGAGGTGTGGGTGATGGGGTAAGAGGTGTGGGTGATGAGGTAAGAGGTGTGGGTGATGAGGTAAGAGGTGTGGGTGATGGGGTAAGAGGTGTAGGTGATGGGTAAGAGGTGTGGGTGATGGGGTAAGAGGTGTGGGTGATGGGTAAGAGGTGTGGGTGATGGGGTAAGAGGTGTGGTTGATGAGGTAAGAGGTGTGGGTGATGGGGTAAGAGGTGTGGGTGATGGGGTAAGAAGTGTAGGTGATGGGGTAAGAGGTGTGGGTGATGGGGTAAGAGGTGTGGGTGATGGGGTAAGAGGTGTGGGTGATGGAATAGCAGTAATAAGGTCGTGATGGAGCAGACATGCCTGATGCCATGAATGTTCTTGATAGCGTAGCTGATTTCCTTGCGTAACTCCTTTTCATCAAACTCCATCTACAGAGAGAAAGAATGGGGAGAGAGAGAGAGAGAGAGAGAGAGAGTTAAGCACAGAATCCCTTACTAATGGATTGAAAGCAGCACATCAGTCAAATCATTGTATTTTCTCTTGTCATGAACATGATTACACAGTCTAAGACCAACTGATCTCAGATCAGCATGTATTACGCCACTCTTATTTTATTTTCATGAATGAGTGGAGACTCTCTCTCCCTGTTACACAAATAACCAGTAACTAAGAGGGTGGTCATCTTTTAGTAATGTCACTTTCACCTCTGTTACAAGCCGACGTGGACTGGAAAGGCGGTCTGACTCATGCCACTCACAGTAAGTGGCTTGTGAGTTTTCGCCTCACTATTAGCACAGCGGCCTGTGGATCCCGTGAGCTGCAGAGAGCATCTCCAAGCAGCTGGCTAGTGTCTACTCTCATACAACACTTCCTGTTAGACCTCCCTAGACAGAGTGCTTTATGTGTGTGTGTGTGTGTGTGTGTGTGTGTGTGTGTGTGTGTGTGTGTGTGTGTGTGTGCTGAGTGTATGTAAGTTCATTGTGCGTGTGTGTGTGTGTGTGTGTGTGTGCACTTGGATCTCTCCCAACAACCCCCACCACCCCCCCCCCCCAACAAGCAGGAAAGCGAATGTTTTACTCATAAAGCCTGCAGCCATCCTCGGGGGAGGCGCGAGTTTAAAGCGTGACTCACTCTGAGGTTTGGGAGTGATAGCAGGAAGACCAGTGTTGCTCACACACAGACACACACACACACACACACACACACACACACACACACACACACACAGAAGCATCATAGCAGAGCTGAGGTCAAGCCATCTTAAGCTTTGTGCAAATTGGTCCAAAGCCTTGACATTGTGGCTGTAGACAGGCAGGCAGATTCAGTGAGTTTGTGGTGTTTATCGCTACTGTATTGTTATGGACTGCAGGGCTGGAAGGGACCTCTGCCCTTTGGATTCAGAAGAAGAAACAGGAAATCAAAGACTGCAAGAATATGTTCGATCCAGGAGCTGTGTGTGTGTGCGTGTGTGTGTGTGTGTGTGTGTGTGTGTGTGTGTGTCTATGAGACGGAGGGAAAAATGAGACAGACCCCCATTGTAGCCCCCCGCTACAGTCACTGCGTAGCTGATAAGGCACACCTCTCTTCACACACCTTGACCAGCTCAAAGGGGAAGCGCTCGTGGAAGATGCGGTTGATCCTGGCTCCTCCTGAGAGCTCGTAGGTCTCGATCTGGTCTCCCGAGCCCTCGATGCGTTTCTCAAAGTCCACGGAGAACTGCTGGACCATCCTGGGCACACAGGGCGCAGATCGGTGACAAAGACACAGAGGCCTGGACATCCTGTGACTCACTGTGTGTCATTTCGCTAAGTGTGTCTTTGGGTAGCACGTGAAAGGGTTTTGTGTGTGTGTGTGTGTGTGTGTGTGTGTGTGTGTGAGAGGAGAGAAGAGAAAAGAGAATAAAGAGAAACAAGGGTCAAAGACACATCTCGTCATCATGTTGAGGGTGCAACTCATCAAGAGTCAGGCAGCGGAACCAAAGCCGTCTGCTCATTTGTGTCCTTCTTCCTGCTGATGTTGGTATAAGAATTTGGCTCGGCCAACATGAGTGTTCTTCAAGTTCATCTCTTCATGACAATGGTTTTCCCATATTGGCTTTCATCTCAACAGCATAGCGTATCTGTATATAAAATGGTCTGTCTCGAATTTCCTGTCGAGTTCCAACACTGCTATGTTTTGGTAAGATTAGCTAGCTTGCTAATGCCATTTGCCAATGTATAATACTAACAAGGAATAAATAACAAAAAAAATCTACTCACACAGATTTTCCTCATCTACATGGACAGAAGTTCTGAGAAGTACTGAGTGTCAGTTGTGCGATTATACTGGTGCTGACAATTTCTAACAAAATGTCAGGTAAAAATATTAATATATAATTGTAATAAAAATGTGTTAGCTACTT
The DNA here is from genome assembly GCF_052324685.1 of Brachyhypopomus gauderio. Classification (NCBI taxonomy): domain Eukaryota; kingdom Metazoa; phylum Chordata; class Actinopteri; order Gymnotiformes; family Hypopomidae; genus Brachyhypopomus; species Brachyhypopomus gauderio. The sequence goes on from NC_135217.1 coordinate 8,202,039, forward strand.
CAGTTGATTCAGTGAGATGCTCTTCTGATGATATGGAAACAAACTTCAAACTAAATTCTCTTCAGTTTTCTAATTTACAATCCATGATTGGGTGACCGTGTTATTGAGCCAACAACAAAGATGTGTGAAGCATAAAATATAAGACCACATAGTTTATAACAAAATCAAACTAAGACTTATTAATGCCTTAAATCTTTAAAAATTTTATTTCAGACCAATTAAGCCTTTTAAAGGGCCCGGGCACACCTTGTATTTGTGTGTGTGTGTGTGTGTGTGTGTGTGTGTGTGTGTGTGTGTGTGTGTGTGTTTGTGTGTGTGTGTGTGTATTCACTGCAGCAGGGCCTTGGTCTTGCGTGTGTGTGTGTGTGTGTGTGTGTGTGTGTGTGTGTGTGTGTGTGTGTTGTGTATATTCACTGCAGCAGGGCCTTGGTCTTGCGTGACGGGTCGTCTGGGCGGAAGTTCTTATACTCCTCCACCTCCTTCTCGATGGACAGCAGCTGACCCTGAAGCTTGCTACGCAGAGCTGGCAGTGTGTCTCGGATGTGATTGGTCAGTTGCTGCAGCAAACACCAGAGGAACTTTTAGCTAAAATACACACTGTACTAACGTGGAAGAAACTGCCTTGTCTCTCCAGAGCGTTACAGTAGCAGCATCCACTGAACGGAGTAAACACGTCACGCCAGATGATGTGCTATTCCAGGCTTAGCATTACTAATGATGTACAGTCAGGGCTTGTTCAGTATATCACAGTGAAAGTGAAAGAAGGCGATAACACTTTATAAATCAACGGCGCTTTAAAATGGTTCGCATTTTTCTACCTCTTATACATTCAAACCAGCAATTTGGCTGTATTGAAAACTGCATATCACCATGCTAACTAGCATGCTGTCATATTAAACACCATGTAACAATACTACACCAGACTTCTACCAGCTTAGGCTATTTATCCTGTTGATACAGTGTCTAAAATGTGCCAAAGCTATTTACCCAAGCAGTAACTCTACATACTCATTCGCTACCATGTAGTATGTAGTACACATAGTATGTGGTTTTCAGAGGTGTATAATCCAGGTTCAGAAAGTAAAAGTCCTCACCATGATTTTGCACAGGCTTCCTGGATTGTGTTGATTCCATTAATTTTACCTGGATTGCACTAATTAGAAAATCTAACAAGCTTGAGCAAACTCCTGGTGAGGACTTTTACTTTCTGACCTGGATTATACACCTCTGGTGGTTTTGGAGCAGCCAAAAAGCAAGATAATAAAGGTGCATAGCTGGGCTGATGTATTGGATGTGTTGGGGGTTTACCAAAGCGCTGTTCTAGTGCGGACAGCCTCTTCTCACCTGGTTCAGCACCTTCTGCAGGTAAGGTGTTCCCATGCGGTCTGCCAGATGCCTGTATGAGGGATGAGACAGGAAGAACTTCCTCTCTGCTGCCATAGCAGCAGTGATGTCCTTCCTGCCATCGATGTCCTTCTGACTGCGGTTGACCACGCCGATGTAGCCTTGGTTAGCACAGACACACACTCAGCATCACACAGCTTCTCACACACACAGCATTACTGCAATGTGGGCAGGAAAGAAAGGAAAAGAAAGAAAGGAAAAGACAAAGAAAGAAAGAAAGAGGGAAGGCAAGTGTAGGAGGTCACACACACACACACACACACACACACACACACACACACTCTCTCTCGCTCTCTTTCTCTCTCTCTCACACACACATACCACTCACACACACACGCATTTCCTCTCCCCTTGATCCTCTCTTTAGCATTTATGCTTTGCCATGAGACATTTTATCTTAAAAGCCAAGGGTTGGATAAAATATGCTTGTGGTTTCACATGACCAGCCCCCTAACACTGTGAAGGTAAAGACATTGCACGATGGAAAACGCTTCAGTTCAGACCAGCCCAATCTAGGCCCATGCAGAGAAATGGAAAGTCAGCATATTGCATTCAAGGGCTTCCCATAAATATGTTTTATTGCTAGGCAAAGAAACTAACAGAGGCTTTTTCCAGATGTGTTGCTGAAATCAAGACATTGGTTTTTTTACTTACCCTTGGGTCTCACTCACTCACTCTCTCTCTCTCTCTCTCTCTCTCTCTCTCTCTCTCTCTCTCTCTCTCTCTCTCTCTGTTTCTCTGTATATATATTTCTCTGTCTCCCTTCCATTCTCTCTCCCACCCTCTTACTTTATCCCCCTTTCCTTTTTCTCTCTGTCTCGAATTGTGCCACTTGGTGGGAGTGTAGATCTTATAACCTTTTGTCCACTAGAGGGAGCCAAACACATAAACAGTGGAACATGGAACATGGAACATGGAATGTATATCAAATCATAACTGACATACATAATGTAATGTAAATGTAATGTAAATGTAAATGTAAATGTAATGTAAATGTAATGTAATGTAAATGTAAATGTAAATGTAAATGTAAATGTAATGTAAATGTAATGTAATGTAATGTCTGCTCTTCTCACCTCTGCGCAGAGGGAGCAGCTTGTTCTCCAGAATGTCTCGAGCATCTGTGCCTTCATCCATTAAATCTAGCTTAGTAATCACACCAATGGTGCGTAGACCTGTTCAAACACACACACACACACACACACACACACACACACACACACACACACACACACACACACAGAAAGAAATACATTTACACTATTAAGTATAAAATCTCCAAAACTACAAAAATAAGGCCAACGAATAAATAGTTATATAAATAAATAGAGTGCAATGACAGCATTCCCTTCCAACCAGAGCATCCTCTATCAGACGGCGGTACCCACCCTGAGGGTCAACCTCCTTGGCCACTTTGAGGGCGTCGGAGTTGGCGAGGTCGGAGTTGGCAGGTGACACTGCGAGCAGCAGGCAGTTCTCCTTGGTCACAAACTGCATGAGCATGTCCTTGATCTGGTGCTCGATGTCCGCCGGCTGGTCGCCCACCGGCACCTTGGTCATCCCGGGAAGGTCCACCAGAGTCAGGTTCAGGACTGAGGGACAGGTGAGAGAGAGAGAGAAAGAGAGAGAGAGAGAGAGAGAGAGAGACGGCGTGGAGATGCTTTTGTTTGTGAGGTGAAAGACAGGTGCAGGACATGTCTGGTCTAAGTGAACTGACGGCTTTAACGTTTCCACCCATGTGTGAGGTATCCACTTTTAACCATTCATGTAAGGAACTGGCAAGAACATACACATGTGAATATCACACACGCAGACACACACCCTGCATTTGGGATAGATCTACCTGGCCTCAATCACAACCATGACTACTTTTAATCCATTATGTGATTGTCATTTTATATATAAACAGGAGTCTAGTTAATCAATCTATTTCACATGACCATATAAGGTAAAGTCTGTCTAGTCAGGTTCACAATGCAGCAAATTTCTACAGAGAGCGGCAGGTGCATGAGTATGACACATTATCCAGAATGAATGTAAGATGAACACCAGTTTACTACGACAACGGTCCAGCAGAGGGCAGTGGTGAGTCAGTCTTTAGAAGATAGACGAGTAGACTGACCATTAGGTGAGTAGACGCGCAAGTTAATGGGCACGGGAGAGATGCCTTTGTTTTGGCCGGTGGCACGGTCCGTCTCGGCCTCGATCTCTTGACGCACCTCGTCGAAGTCCGTGAACTTCTTCCCTTTGCAGTGCAAGAACTCGGCATATTCTAGTGTAACGTTGAAGAAAGTGACAGACTTTAGGAGCGACGTGAATATGCCTGCGATATCCAGAATTACTAGCAACAAATTGTGTCCCTAGTGTCCCACATGAAGATGAACCTAGTTTCTGTACACGTCCACGAGATGGCAGTATTGATACAATAATGCTGCAACCGTTTGAAAACAAGAAAATTTTATTCTTATGCATCGAAATCTTTAAAACATCTGTAAAATCGTTAAATGCTATTGCAAAACGTAACAACACTGTCAACGTGTTTCCCTTTCAAACACCTTCAAACTGCATACATAACAAGAACATAGAACATAACAAGTCAGCTTAGATATGTTACAATTTAAATCTGTTCCCAGTGATCATTTTCAAATGCTTTACATTTTCAAATGTAAAAATTTCATCAGTAATCATTTCAACCTTTCCCTTCATACTATATTCTGTACTGTATTCAGTTTCCAACAAGTAGGAATTGATCCCACACCAGCACTGATCTCAGACCAGCACTGATCTCACACCAGCACTGATCTCACACCAGCATCGATCCCATACCAGCACTGATCCCACACCAGCACAGATACAACATCAGCACTGATCTCAGACCAGCACTGATCCCATACCAGCACTGATACCGCACCAGCAAAATCTCCAGGGAGTGCCAAGAGGCCCTGTAGTACACTGCTGTCATGACAGCAAGCTCACCTGTGGGGCAGTTGATGAGTTGCAGGACCAGGGGGCGGCGAGTGACGATTCCAGACCCACGGGGAAGGAAATCCCTGTGACACAGAGAGAAGTCAGACACCAGAGGATGTGCCAGATGAAGCACCTCACAAATCAAATCAATTCAAAGCTTGAATTGAAGCAGCCAATCAGAATCCTTGTTCTGTATTTGGCTGGCCTGATTAGAGAAGGGGACCTGTACCAGGTGTATCGCTTGGAGGTGCTTCTGGGTAATCCTGGGGTTAACAACACTCCGAATGAGTGTGAAGGGCCACACTACCAGCAGCAGCTGAACAAAGTGCATTATGGGATCTAAAAGGACCTCCATGCTTGTAAAGTGATCAAAAACGATTTGAGGAAAATCTGTGCAATTGGCAGCTGGATCTGTCACCTTACAGACACACACAAGACTGTCACAGGGACTTACACACCTTCTTATTTGGCCAGAGTCCCTGCCAAGTAGCAGTGCTCCCAAATGTTTTGGCAGGGTATTGGTGGAAGCTGTTTTGTCCTGCTGCGTTTCGCTGATCAATCTACAAAGGTCAGGTTAAAGTGTGTGTGTGTGTGTGTGTGTGTGTGTGTGTGTGTGTGTGTGTGTGTGTGTGTGTGCGCGCGCCTCATAATCAGCCCACATACACCTGAGCCTATGTGGACTAGGTTTGGGGTTTGTGGGTTTGTGGGTTTGTGGGTTTTGGAGTTCGGGGTTTGTAGATTGTGGGTTTGGGGTTTGTGGATTTGTGGGTTTAGCATTCGGAGTTTGAAGATTGTGGGTTTGGGGTTTGTGGGTTTGGCATTCGGGGTTTGAAGATTGTGGGTTTGGGGTTTGAGGTTTGTGGGTTTTGAGATTGTGGATTTGTGGGTTTGGGGTTTAAAGATTGTGGGTTTGGGGTTTGTGGGTTTGGAGATTATGGGTTTGTGGGTTTGGGGTTTGGGGTTTGGAGATTGTGGGTTTGGGGTTTGAAGATTGTGGGTTTGGGGTTTGGAGATTGTGGGTTTGGGGTTTGTGGGTTTGGGGTTTGGAGACTATGGGTTTGTGGGTTTGAAGATTGTGGGTTTGGGGTTTGGAGATTGTGGGTTTGGGGTTGGGGGTTTGTGGGTTTGGTGTTGGGGGTACCTTCCTCTCTACTGCTCCTGGCTCTCTGCTGCAACTCCCACATCTCTCCAGGAACTGATCTAGATGACAGATCTGAGCTGTCATCTGCTCAACCTCCAGGCCCAAGTTGCAATATCTGGAGGCCGATTTGACCCACTGGATTTCACATCAGCACTTGATTGCAATGACAGACCTTTTTTTTTAGACTTTTTTGATTCCTCCTTTGCCTTTAATTAACTACAAACACAACGCCTAATGTACATAACTCAGACCACCAGATGCAAGGCTAGAGAAGCCAGTCCCACTCCCATTTGATCAAAATCAAATGATTCTCCCCAGAGCTGTCTGGACCTCAACAATAATGATCACACACACTTACAACCTACCACAGTGAAGTACAACATCAAAGATGTAAGCATCTCTAGAGAAGTGACTTCCTGGCAGTTTGGCCTTCTTTCAACTAAATGCAATGCATCTTTTTACAGAAGCTTTTGTGTGGGTGGACAGTAATGAGGATAATGATTGACAATTTGAAAGGAGAATCGCTACCCACCATTTTTTTGACTATGATGAAAGGTTTGAGGATTTGAAACGGAGAGTGTGGCCAGGGGCCCAGAAGCACTGCACAGCCTCCGCAGGCCCTTTGGAAAGTGCTGAGCTGAATCATTCCCTGTCAAAACACATCTACTCTTACAGCAGCCTGTCATAACTGATACAATGCCAGACATGTGACCTCCGTGACCTGTCCATGGGTGAGGTGTGAGCCTTTACACTCCAAACACACCCATGAGGTGTGAGCCTTTACACTCCAAACACAAACACACACACACACACACACACACTATAACTCTCCCTCTGTGATTGACACTTTACTTGAGCCAGATGGCTGTAACTGCAGGTTCCCGTGACAACCCATCCTCCGGATACAGCACCATATGGAGGGCCCATCTGGGTGGTGGCCAGAGCCAGTTCAGGTAGCCGCGGTGACTCTGTGACGGCTCATGGCCAACAGACTAGAAGGAGTGTTGGAGTGTTTGGGATACGCGAGCATGCAGCAGCCAAACGTGTCCACCAGTCAACAGAATCACCAAAAATAAACACCAAACTAGGGCAGGTAGGGGTGGTCGCAATATTAACACCTGTTTCTGTCCTGTTCAGTGTTTAGAGTTGAAAAATTTATTCATAAACATCACAGACATGATCTGCAGACAAACATAAAATCAGTTTCAGAAATATCACATGAATCCAGACTACAACCCAGAATACAATAATATACAAGCAGAGTTTCAGTGTATTAATTATTATTGCAATAAATTATTAACAACAGCACAATCATCTCACTTTTTTAACTGGATGAATCATGGACTGGATGAATATTCCCTTCTTCTCTCTTCTTCCCTCCCCTCCCTCTCTCTCCTTCTCTTTCCCCCTCTCTCTGTATCTCTCTCCCTCTCGCTATTTCCCTCTCTCTCCCTCTCTTATTCCCTCTATCTCTCTATCTGTTAACTTTGCCCCTGTATCTCTCTCCCTCCCCATCATTCCCACTTTTCTGCTATCATCAAATTGTCATGCGGTGGTAAACCAGCCAACACTGAGGCTAAACAACACGCCATACGGCACACGCCAACACGCCACACACCAACACGCCACACACCAACACGCCACACAGCACACACCAACACGCCACACAGCACACACCAACACGCCACACACCAACACGCCACACACCAACACGCCACACAGCACACACCAACACGCCACACAGCACACACCAACACGCCACACACCAACACGCCACACAGCACACACCAACACGCCACACGGCACACGCCAACACGCCACACACCAACACGCCACACAGCACACACCAACACGCCACACAGCACACACCAACACGCCACACGGCACACGCCAACACGCCACACACCAACACGCCACACACCACACACCAACACGCCACACGCCACACACCAACACGCCACACGGCACACGCCAACACGCCACACACCAACACGCCACACACCACACACCAACACGCCACACACCAACACGGCACACGCCAACACGCCACACCGCACACGCCAACACGCCACACCAACACGCCACACAGCACACGCCAACACGCCACACCAACACGCCAACACGCCACACAGCACACACCAACACGCCACACACCAACACGCCACACAGCACACGCCAACACGCCACACCAACACGCCAACACGCCACACAGCACACACCAACACGCCACACACCAACACGCCACACAGCACACACCAACACGCCACACAGCACACACCAACACGCCACACGGCACACGCCAACACGGCACACCGCACACGCCAACACGCCACACCAACACGCCACACAGTACACGCCAACACGCCACACCAACACGCCAACACGCCACACAGCACACATCAACACGCCACACGCCAACACGCCACACCAACATGCCGGTGAAAGGGACGAGATTTACGGGAGGAGCCACACACGTACATAAACAAACAAGGTGAACAAACAGGGAGGGAACGGAGAGATGGAGCCACAGAGACCGAACGACTGAACGAAGGAGAGGAATTAGCAGAGAGAGGAAATGACACAGAAACACAGAATGAAGATAAAATCAAAGGACAAGGAAGAAGCAAGATGGAGGAGCAGCAGCAAGACAGTGAGGAGGCTGGGAACCATCATGTATCACTCCTCCCTAGTGAGGAGGCTGGGAACCATCATGCATCACTCCTCCCTAGTGAGGAGGCTGGGAAGTATCACGCCTCTCTAGTGAGGAGGCTGGGAACTATCACACCTCCCCAGCCAAAGTGCAGACGCTAAAGCTTCCTGATTTCAGACAGATGGACAGCTGACAACAGTGTGGAAGCTCCTGCCATTCTGAAAAACCATCAGCTCTCCAGTCGGGAGTTTTGTTTCAGGCGCTTCTCAAAGGCACTCGCAAAGCCTGAGGGAGTATCATTGATAAAATGATCAAACATGTGAAGATCAGTACAGATGTGGCCAAAACTAGAACCAAAACTCTACACTGGAGGAACACAGAGGAAACCATGTCCTCTGGTATTAAACCATGTCCTTTAGTATAAAACCATGTCCTCTGGTATTAAACCATGTCCTTTAGTATAAAACCATGTCCTCTGGTATTAAACCATGTCCTTTAGTATAAAACCATGTCCTCTGGTATTAAACCATGTCCTTTAGTATAAAACCATGTCCTCTGGTATTAAACCATGTCCTTTAGTATAAAACCATGTCCTCTGGTATTAAACCATGTCCTTTAGTATAAAACCATGTCCTCTGGTATTAAACCATGTCCTTTAGTATAAAACCATGTCCTCTAGTATTAAATCATGTGTTCTAGTTTTAAACCATGTCCTCTGGTATTAAACCATGTCCTTTAGTATAAAACCATGTCCTCTAGTATTAAATCATGTGTTCTAGTTTTAAACCATGCCCTCTGGTGGTATTAAACCATGCCGTCTAGAATTAGACCATGTCCTTTAGTATAAAACCATGTCCTCTGGTATTAAACCATGCCCTCTAGTATTAGACCATGTCCTTTAGTATAAAACCATGTCCTCTGCTATTAAACCATGTCCTTTACTATAAAACCATGTCCTCTGGTATTAAACCATGTCATTTAGTATTAAACCATGCCCTCTAGTATTAGACCATGTCCTTTACTATAAAACCATGTCCTCTGGTATTAAACCATGTCATTTAGTATTAAACCATGCCCTCTGGTATTAAACCATGTCCTTTACTATAAAACCATGTCCTCTGGTATTAAACCATGTCATTTAGTAACATGCCCTCTAGTATTAGACCATGTCCCAACCATTACAATCAGCCCACATACTAAAATATTAAAAATGCCCACAGCCCACATATTAAAAATGTAAACACTAAAATGCTGCCATGGTTTGGTGTCATGTTTGGGTGTCATGGTTGGGTATCATGGTTTGGTGTCATGGTTGGGTGTCATGGTTGGGTGTCATGGTTGGGTGTCATGGTTTGGTGTCATGGTTTGGTGTCATGGTTTGGTGTCATGGTTTTGTGTCATTGGTGGGGTGTCATGGTTTGGTGTCATGGTTGGGTGTCATGGTTGGGTGTCATGGTTTGGTGTCATGGTTTGGTGTCATGGTTGGGTGTCATGGTTTGGTGTCATGGTTTGGTGTCATGGTTTGGTGTCATGGTTTGGTGTCATGGTTGGGTGTCATGGTTTGGTGTCATGGTTTGGTGTCATGGTTGGGTTTCATAGTTGGGTTTTATGGTTTGGTGTCATGGTTGGGTTTTATGGTTTGGTGTCATGGTTTGGTGTCATGGTTGGGTTTCATAGTTGGGTTTTATGGTTTGGTGTCATGGTTGGGTTTTATGGTTGGGTTTTATGGTTTGGTGTCATGGTTGGTTTTTATGGTTTGGTGTCATGGTTGGGTTTTATGGTTGGGTTTTATGGTTGGGTGTCATGGTTGGGTTTTATGGTTGGGTGCATGGGCGTGGTAGTGGCGGGAAAAGTGGACCTGACTACCCAGGGCCTGAGTAGGGAGAGGGGCCCATTTTGCTTATGTGCCTCGTTTACTGGCATTTATAGGGGCCCACTGACATTGAGAGTGTACAGGGCCCAGAATTTACTGCAACAATCCTGGTTGGGTGTCATGGTTGGATGTCATGGTTGTCATTAATGGTCTGAGTCATTAATGGGAGGCAGTTAGACATGGTCTCACACATTTTGTGAGTGTGTGCATGTGTTCACCAGCATGCACCAAATTATATCTTCAAATGAGAAATGAGGTCAGTGAAACCTGTACAAAATACACACACACAAAAAGCAAATAGACCCATACACACATCACATCAACCATGATGGGGTAAGCTCTCATATTTCTGCATTCATCGGGCATGCCAGGATCACAAATACTGAAGCTGAAAATGTCTCCCTACCCCCACTCACGTTAGAGAACTTTAGGATGATGAGATGAGCTATGATGGGCTTGGTGTTGAGAAACTAACCCACAGATTAAATTACCTTTACCAACCAATCAGATGGCTGGTATGTAAACTGATTAAAGCTTGTACGACTGTGAGAGCAAATCAGCATGCTCGTTGTTGAACAGCCCCGACTAGCAGATTAGAAGAAATCCTGTTGAGCAGGGTGAGAGAGGCACATGGCACTCCTCTCTCTCTCTGTTGCATTTTCTCCCTCACACACACACACACACACACACACACACACACACACACACACACACACACACACACACACATATATATATATATATATATATATATCTGTTTTTACATTTTTTTACTCTTTAAAATGAGTAAATGTACATGGTCCTAGTAAAATCATTACTTTACGTAACTAAAATGGTGGCAGTCTAATCTTTGAATCTGAATGAACTAATTCTGAATTTGAAATTCAATTAAGAAATTAATTGAATGAATTGAACTCACTCAGAATTTTTAAATGATTTATCTCCTGCCTGGGTAAAGCCTGTGTCAGCCACAATACAGCAAATTGTGATTAGCTCAAGAGTTTCAGAGTATATGGGAACATTAGATGACTCATTTCGCTATTGAATTTCATATACAGCTTGTTTCTCAGCTCATGTTTTAAGTTGTCTAATTGATTACTGTACAAGGTATCTTCACACTTGTTTTAGCAAACCTGCAAGCTTGCTCCGCCCCTCCACACTCCAGTGACCTTGCAGTGACGTGACCCAGAATAACAGTTCTGTGGTATTGGTGTCGGCTCCTTGAGAACTGTCCTTGGTGCTGAGATTAGGCATAGCAAACTGAATGGCATTGTAAATAAAGCACATATTACTGTGAACTGCGCAGATACTTGTGGGACACCATTTGGTACATGGTCGGAGGGGGGCCTTACCTTGGACTTAGTGTTAGAGTGTCAAAATGGCCATGAAAACGTGCAAAGAATTTAACAATGGTTATGTGCAGAGTTAAATATTTGTTTTATGTGCAGAGGTAAGTATTTGCTAACCATATGCGATGCACGTTTATGTGTGGGGTGCGCTGACACGTCTGCCTGTTTACCGTCTATCGCCACGTTCGTGTTACAGTGACAGGCAGGACAAGGCCAAGCATGACAGGCCACATGGTGTGGACATTTTAAACAGAGGATCCTCCATTCACATCATGGCAACTTCAGTCTCCACAATCTGCTGTAGAAGAGAGAGAAATGCCCACACAGTCCACCCACACAGTCAGCTCACACAGCCCACCCACACAGTCAGCTCACACAGTCAACCCACACAGCCCACCCACACAGTCAGCTCACACAGTCAGCCCACACGGTCCACCCACATAGTCAGCTCACACAGTCCACCCACACAGTCCACACACACAGCCCACCCACACAGTCCACCCACACAGTCACCTCACACGGTCCACCCACACGGTCCACCCACACTGTCCACCCACAGTTAACCCACACAGTCCACCCACACAGTCAGCCCACACGGTCCACCCACACAGTCAGCTCACACAGTCCACCCACACAGTCCACCCACACAGTCAACCCACACAGTCCACCTACACAGTCAACCCACACAGTCCACCCACACAGTCAACCCACACAGTCTACCCACACAGTCAGCTCACACAGTCCACCCACACAGTCAGCGCACACAGTCAGCCCACACAGTCCACCCACACAGTCAGCCCACACAGTCCACCCACACACTCAACCCACACAGTCCATCCACACAGTCAGCTCACACAGTCAACCTACACAGTCAGCTTATACAGTCCACCCACACTGTCCACCCACACAGTCCACCCACACGGTCCACCCACACAGTCCACCCACACAGTCCACCCACACAGTCCACCCACACAGTCAGCTCACACAGTCCACCCACACAGTTAGCTCACACAGTCCACCCACACAGTCAACCCACACAGTCCACCCACACAGTAAGCTCACACAGTCCACCTACACAGTCAGCCCACACAGTCCACCCACACAGTCAACCCACACAGTCCACCCACAAAGTCAACCCACACAGTCCACCCACACAGTCAGCGCAAACTGTCAACCCACACAGTCCACCCACACAGTCAGCATACAGTCAACCCACAGTCCACCCACACAGTCAGCTCACACAGTCCACCCACACAGTCAACCCACAGTCCACCCACACAGTCAGCGCACACAGTCAACCCACACAGTCCACCCACACAGTCAGCGCACACAGTCAACCCACACAGTCCACACACACAGTCAACCCACACAGTCAACCCACACAGTCAGCTCACACAGTCAACCCACACAGTCAGCTCACACAGTTAGCTCACACAGTCAACCCACACAGTAAGCTCACACAGTCCACCCACACATTCAGCTCACACAGTCCACCCACACATTCAGCTCACACAGTCCACCCACACAGTTAGCTCACACAGTCAACCCACACAGTCCACCCACACAGTCAACCCACACAGTCCACCCACACAGTCAGCGCACACAGTCAACCCACACAGTCCACCCACACAGTCAACCCACACAGTCCAACCACACAGTCAGCCCACACAGTCCACCCACACAGTCAACCCACACAGTCAGCTCACACAGTTAGCTAACTGTGTGTTAATTATCTGTGAGCCTGCAATACATGCACATATCTTGGCATCAAAGAAACAGAGAGAACTGCCAATAAAAATGTGTCACCTTTTCATTTTGCAATGATGTCTTCATATATAGACTTAGATAAAAGTGCATAAAAACGTGTCCTGTTAAACAAGCCAACCATTCTCCTGACAAATAAATTAAATCAAATGCAGACTATTGTGTAACAAATACAAATGTATTTTTTAAATACATGTTGGTTCAAAATGTCATAATCTATGTTGAATGTTCAAATTGTTCCATAAAATAGGAGAAGCCACATTGTCAACATGTGATGGTAACGCCACTTTACAAAACCTACAGTAAAGCAGCTCAGATGTGTTCACATCAATCCCTTTCAACAGTATTAGTGGTTAATACAGAGTGCATACATCCTTGTGTGCAGAATTAGCTTAAATCTGTTGATCCAGTATTGTTTGGTTGTTGACTGTGAATGTGAAACAACTGTTGGAGTGAAGGAGGAAACGTGTGTATGTGTGTGTGTGTGTGTGTGTGTGCATAAAAATTTTGTGTATGCTCATTATTGAGATTGCATAGCGCTAGGCTAATAGCTAATGTACACTGGTAATGTACATCATCCTTGAAACTCATTGTTCTTGCCTTAAGAGCCCAAGTAAATGCTAGAATTGCCATTAACCAATCAAGAGTTTGAATTCAGAGAAAGGGTCAAGTTAATACCACACAATATTCAGGCATGATGGGTAGCTGGTCTGCTAAGCAGATATCTACCACCGTGGAGGCCTAAACAGATAGCACTGTAACTCAGCCAGCCATCACAGCCATCAAAACCCATCAGCTCACTAACAAGACCTTTAAAATGGGTATGTTACAGCATGTTACAGGAGAGTCAGGTTTGTGGAGTTCCAGTCTGATGGTTCCAGTTGTGACGCTCACGTGCACGTTGCGGGTGCAGGCTGTGATGCAATGTGTGTTCTGACACTTTTCTATCACAATTAACCACACCATCTCTATCACCATAAGCTACTGTCAACACACTGTAGTATCTCTTCTGTGACATTGGACCAGAGGGGTTAACCTTCACTCCCAATACCCATGATTCCATCAGCAGTTCTCCAGTAGCTCTTCACATTTCACTGGGAACCCACCCCCCCCCCCCCCCCCCCCCCAGAGCACGAAGCACGAAGGAGCATTATTTCTACATAACAAGCAGAATCCCATTTATAAACTATATATAATACAGATGTGTTTAAATGCTGGTTTTATCGCTGTATACCTGTCAATTTCTTTTTATGTTTTCATATAATTTATAAGCATATTCTCAAAGAAACCCTGTGCCGATTTCCGGATGTGCCACTGCCTGTAAATGCGTGACGTTGCCTCAGAACAAATAATTGCTGAATCACTCTGTGCGCTGGTGCCCGAGATTATGTAAAAGACAAATCAATAAGCACCGTGGGTCTTACAAAGCATTCGCCTCTCCCAGAACGAGACAAAGCTTTCACAAACGGTCTCGCTTTAGCGGGGAAAGCCGAACAGAGGTTATTCGAGGTGCAGTAAAATACTGGCGCTGTGATGATGAGGCCCGATGGTGCCCGCGGTGTGCGCAGTTGAGCGGAAACGCGTGTGCAGACGGGCTGACCAACCACGACGACTCGAAGCTCGCGATTTAACCGCGTACAAGGTCAAACTGTTAACGTGCTCCTTTGTTTTTGCATAACAGATGGATCCGGAAATGTTCGACAACTTAAGCAAGCCTGGCTCAGCAACCTGAGACACCCTGGTCTAAGGAATAGAATGACCATGACATTTTGCTTCCATACAAAATCAGGAAAGGATGAGCAATGTAAAAATATGGTAGTTTACATCTTGCTTATTAAAGATCGTCTTTGCAACCTTTCTTTATAAACAAAACATGCTTTAATTAACGTTCAGGGGTTTTACTAAAGGGCATAGTACAGCAAAACAGGCAGACGTGTCCTCGGTCCTAACGTGAGCGGCTTTTGAAGGAGCAGTTATTTGCTGTAAAGTGCGTTCCGTTCGGGCTTGCAGGCTGGATGTCAAGCGCGAATCCGTGTTTAAACGTTATAGTGCTTTGTGTTTAAGATATATATATATATAGAATCCCAGATTGATTATCTTAATATTAAGAAAGCTTCTGACCTTGGCACTTAGCAAATAGCGCAAAAAGAAAGAGCATAGCTAGAAGACCACACTCCTTATATAAGCTTCTGGATTGCCTTTTATACAGCAATTAGTCACTGGAGATCTATCGCAAAAAACCGAATCCCTTAAGGTTCATTTTAAACACCGTCGGGAAAACGGTGTGATTTTAACGCAGTTCACTAGCGAATCCTTCATTATGACTCAGTAACGTTTTATGGTTACTACGGGTATATTTGCCTTTGCATGACGGTGGGGGAAGTCGAATCAATAATACATGTTTCGACATACAGTAAGTACGGTGTATACTGTAAACATGTACACTGACACAGACTGATTAAAAACTTACTTTCCTACAAAGTTCTCCAGTACTGAGCTCTTCCCTGCGCTCTGCCCACCAACGACAGCGATCTGCGGCAGGTCCAAGTTGGCGTTTTGTCCGATGGCCGCAAAGGCATCTTGCATTCGATTTACCAAAGGAATCAAGTCCTCCATCCCGCGGTTCCCCATCCTGGCTATGGACTAGATCGCTCCTTCTTCACACGAAAGCGAACGAAAGAGCGTTTACTCTTGGAAGACGATCTAGCCCCTTTACCTCAGACCTCTGATATTAGGATGTTAAAGTGATTTCGGCTATTTTTGCATACATCCTCGTTCTTCTGTCGTACTCCTGTGTGCGCGGTTCCGTAGCCTGTCAGGAAACGAAGGTGGGATCATCTCGTTTTTTCTGAAACAGGGACACCCTTACACGTCCTATGTGTGCCGCTAGTTGGCGTGCTCTCGATGTAGGCCTATTGTGCCAGTACAGAATAAATCGCGCCTCTCCTGATAAATCTATGCATCTAATGTATCAATTGGTTGCATCGTTGCACTTAATGCATTTATCGTGTTATCTTTCACGTTAATGTTTTAATTAAAAGAAACCTAAACCCTAAAACCCAACACGTGTCTTCTGGGGATTTCTCAGCGAAATGTCACTTCAGTCTGTGCTCGACAGGTGCCCTGTCCGTGGTGCTGAAACCCGGGCCCTCTTCCACCGCTGCCTTGTCGGTTACTCCACATGTCGGCGTTAATGTTCTTTCCGTACTATCATTTTTCTTTAGGTCAAAGCCTTTAAAATCACGAGCTCAGATGATTTACTTATGGAACAAACGCACAAAAAAATACAACCTTCGTTATATTAGATTTTTTTTTACGTAAAATGCGTAACCCCTCATTTACATACGCGTATAGCCGAACTGCTGCAATGGCTTTAGTACAGATATTAATTACATAAAATAATCCAATAAATGATTATTTTTTAAATTATTTTATTCCACCGAAATACGACATGAATCGTTTTCATTCTGCATTTTGTCATCCAGACAGGTAGAGGGCGACACAATTACCTGAAACATTCGGGCATTTACGTTCATAAAGACGCTAGCTACTTAGCCCAGTCGGTCTGTTAGCTAGCCGCCAATATAAATACCGGTACGTTAGCTAGCATAGCATAGCGGACGCGTCCATTATGTAGACGGTGGAGAATAGCAGGGAAGTTTCAACAGGCAGTCGCCCAACGTCTTTCAGTTCCGTCTCGACTCAAAGAGCCCTTATTTTCAACCAGTCCACAAAGTTGGAAAGTAGGTTACATTATATGAAAAGCATTTTTATATTTTTTTCCTCCCGAGTTATACGTTTTTTTAGCCGAGTCGCAGAGTTAATTTTTAGGATGGAAAACGAAAGAACGGAGATTAGCGAATGTTGTTGTTAGCTGGTTAGCAACGCGGCTAGCTCGCTCGCGACGTGACGACACGTAATGGCCACAAAAGGCGCGCGAGCCGCCCGACAAGCGCGAGCCGCTAAGCGCGAGACACCGGAGGGGTTAGCGTTAGCCGGCCGGCTAACGCTAGCGAGATGAAACGACGTTTTGTCACTTTTAGCCCCAGTTAAGCATCGAGGATGCGGTCTGTCGTTTAACATTAGTCATTACCCGTCCTACAGTTACTATAAAACACGGAAACTCCATATTTTAACATCACCTTAGCTAGCATAGCGTGGCTAATTTTCGCTTAGCTTCCCTGCTAAGTTGAAGCGCGAGCGCGCTGGCTGTGTTACTGCTGTACATGTTTCTGATCACGCATTCCTGTTCTCTGTCACTAGTGTTTAGCTGTGTGTAGCCCAACCGTTTAACACAAATCTAGCTGGCGAGTTAAAATGCCCATATCAACCAAGCCGTTACAACGGCCGGTCTTGCTAACTCGCTAGTTAACACGCTTATGTAAGGGGTTGTGTGTGTTTAGGAGTCCTCTTTGCCCGATTGTCACCACGGTATCGCGGGCAGTAACGACACGCCGGGATGTTCAACCCACATCACCACCACCAGCAGCAGCAGCAGTTCCACCAACACCTCCGGCAGCTCCAGCAGCTCCTGCAGCAGCAGGCGCCACCTCCACCGCCTCCTCCTCCGCCGCCGCCGCCCCAACCTCCACCGGCCCATCATATCCCGCATCACCACGGAGGCGGCCGGTAAGGCGCTAACGAGAGCTCGAGGAGTCGTTGGGCCCGGTTACATGCTCCGTGTGTACACATTCACACAGCTGTGTAGATAACTGCACTGTAAACATGTCCTGCTTAAGTATTCGGTGTAATTATCTCTATGGAGAACACATTAATTACCAAATTATTATTATTTTGGGTCTGATAAACCCTGATGTGTGCCAGATTGCTAAATCTTATTACAACATTAGTGAATAGTGGTGCTTTGTGTCAATTACGTGGTTATATGTATGTTTGAATAAGTGTGCCTGCTTCTTAGTGGATGCCAGGTTGTCAGTGTGTGTGATATGTGGGTTGTGTTCTCCCCTGCGTGGCTGTGGTGAGCAGCCCCATGGCAGTGCCCGCCCCTGCCCCTCCACCTGCCCGCATGGTCAACCTCTGCTCGGCCACTCAGACCATCATCGCCCCCAACCCCATGCTGCAAGGAGCCTTGCTCATGCAACAGATGCAAGGTAAACCAAGTCCAGGTCTGCCATGGCTTTCTTTATGTAGTCATCAAGTTCTGTCTGGTTGGGGGGGGGGGGGGGGGGGGAGATATGATGATGATCAGATATGCCATTTGTCAGGTCTCCTTGCAATGATGGCAAACTGCAGTTTGTTAAAAAAAATATTAGTTCTTTGTCCAGCCAGAGGATTAAATTCATTTTACTATTTCCTGTTATTGTAACTATCGTGGCCTTCAACCTGGGTGTATTGCTCTGTGTGAGCGAGAAGTCCTACAATGATCTTACACATTGCATAAAACCAAAAACCAGACCAACGTAATTTAAACAATGTTGAGATTAAAGGATATTCCGAAATTTTTGTTTGTCTATCAAATGTGATCTGCAAATGACCTGATGCCAAAAGTGACTGATCAGGGCCAATCTTTATTTACATCTCTATTAAATTTTCACCTGCTTTTCCCTAGCAGGAAACATGAGGAGCTTTGCCATGGGTGGACAGCAGTTCCAGCAGTTTTTTGCCGCTGGGTCGAGGTCCTCCATCTTGGGCCCTGTTCCGCTCGGGGTGGCCATTAAGACCCCACACATGGGGTTCCCACCGCGACACTTCCATCCACACGCTCGCTATTTCAACAACGTAAGACTGCTGTCGTTCCTTTCTCAGAGCAGGCCAGCTGGCCCAGGGCAGGGGGGGTGTTGTAGTCTTCAGAGCATGCTGGTTATGTATTTACAGTAACGGTAGTAGATGCTTCATTCGCATGCTTGGTACAGAAAAGGGAAAATGTACCATGGGATTGTTCTAGGCCATGTTGATTTATCTGGTAGTAGCATTACTGGTCCTAATTAATGGTTTACCTTTGAGTGCACTGACAGGGAAGGCTTAGTGCACCATTAGGCTGCCTGTGTTAGTTATACATTAGTAATAAGCACCTTCACATTTGTTCAAACATGAATATGTAAGCAAAATCATAACCACTTATGTTGTTTATGGGCGCCTCCTGAAGTGCCTCGTTATCTGTCGCCTGGCGCTGTAATTAATGCTACACGCAGTGACAGGATTAGCTGTGTGCACACAGGACTTCCAGTCACGACATCCAGACAGGAAGCGGGAAAATGAGCATAGGCCTGCAGGTGGGCCGGACAGCCAATCGGGGCCGAGCAGTAGCAGAGGTATGTATCTTAAGCCCCGCCTCCCCCTCCCCCCCGAATCTCTTCACCCTGTACACTGCGTGTCTGTTGCCCCTCGAGACCTGTGAGCACGCGGTGCTTTACATGCGGGGACGGTACTGTATGTGAGCAGGGGGTCCTGACAGCAGCATCTGTTTGGGTCGTAGATGAGTCGGTCGTGGCAGCTGACGTGAGCGTCCAGTCTTCACAGCAGACGGATGAGCCATCTGGGAAGAAACCCAGGACCGACGGGTAAAGCTTAACCTCATGGATCTATTATACCACTCCCTAAGAAGTCGGCCTCCTTCTCAGCGATAGATAAAAAATAAATTGATTATTATAATGCAGTATATCCAACACAACACCATTGTTTATGTATCAAGAGTTATTATTTGTTCTACCGACGTCACTAGTGCAGTGAATTATTTTGAGCAGTGAAGTGTTCTTGTTTGCTTGGAAGTGTTTGAGGTCTTGAAGAATACAGATTTTGAATAAGTGTTGAACTCTGCTGTGTGACACAGGCCAGATGATTCATTAGATGCTGAGGCTTCCCTGAGCACCGCTGGAGACGTCAACACCGCAGGTAGATGATTAAGTGATTCACACGCGCTGACTCACACGTGGGACGGCAGCACAGGGGAAGGCACCCCCCCCCCCCCCCCCCCCCCCCCCCCCCCCCCCCACAGCATGCCTGGGTTCTGCAGGATTTAGATCCTGCCTGACACATTTAGGATAATATCAGAGGCTTGGGGACACTTTGATGATCTGTCTAATGGATGTAAAAATACATATAAATATAAGGCCCAATATCATTTCTTCTTATTAACCGTTCCCCTTGTTTTTAAGCATCATCCTACCTGTTGGGAATCAGTTTCCAGTTTGCTGTTCTCAAATGTGCTGATCTCTCTTGTGTGGCCTTAGATCCTTTTGTGGTTGTCCACAGTTGTCATCTACAACTTCAGTTTCACACATCAGTTGGTTGTCTAATGAAACAACGTTGCATCATTATCTCGCTATTAGCGGCATTTTGTAGACAACCCTTTCGGTCTGCACCGATTTTCAAGCAATTTGTTATGCTTGATATGAAGACTAGGACCATAATACATTGAAACAACACTAAGCTTCAATAATGGAATTCTCATTTGTATATCTTTATTAATAGAGATAATGGGCTACTTGGATTGGTGTGTTTCTTTGGTCGCTTTCACTGCCATCTTGCTGGTGATCCATAAGATATTCTGAGAACTTCCTCCTAGCGCTCCTTGTGAAGTGTTCGTCTGAAAGCACTCTGTTTGGAGGGCCATGTAACCCTAACGGTTCACCCTAAACACCCCCCCCCCCTCTCAAAAAGAACCAGGACAGCCTGCCCCTATATGTGAGCCTACAAAATGGAGGAATAGGGTTAAATGTTGGGGCTAATGGGGTGAAATGGGATTGGATTGCAAAAGTAACGGAGCATTTCCCTGCGCTGTGTCCATGACCTGCTGGCGTCAGACTGCATCCTGGAGGAAGACGGGACCGTGACTGGCTCGGAGGCGGCAGAGGCGCTGGAGCAAAGCCGTGCGGCCGAGGTCAGTGCCAGGAGACGGCTGGCCAAGTCTCGTCTCACCTTGTCTCGTCTCACCTTGTCTCGTCTCACCTTGTCTCGTCTCACCTTGTCTCGTCTCGCTGCAGCAGGTGGAAGGTCCAGAGCCTTCCACCAAAGACGAGGAGCAACAGAGTAGCTCCGCCCAGGCGGACCACGTCACCACGGAGACCATAGCCGAAGGCAAGGAGGGGGCGGTGGCGCCTCCGGGTACCAGCGGTGCTGAAGGGGCCAAAGACGGAGGTGGAGAAGCCTCGAACAAGTTCTACTGCTACATCTGCAACATCACCTGCCATAACCAGCAGGTTTGTTCTTCTGCCATTAACCTTAGGGCAGCAGCAACCAGCTATCACGGTCCATTGTAGCGCTGTAATGTTGCTCCTTTAGATACATAGTTATACACCGGAAGGGAAACTTCGTTTCTTGTGGTCCGTGGCGCAACACGATAACGGTAAAGCAACACGCTACACAGCTCTCCAAAGTGCCAACGCCCATCACAGCAGTGTGAGAAGAGTGCGGAGTACCTGGAATACAAAGGACAGTGACAGACACATAGGCCCCTGGACACAGATAAGTCAGGACAGCATGTTTAGTATCTGGGTTAGGACGTACGTCTCCTGTGGAGAGACTTGCAGCTGCTGGTTAGACTTGAGTGCAGAGAACATCCCAAATAGCAACCATAGAACACATGGTAACTAACAGCTATAGTGTTACGCAGTGTTGTATAAAGTATTAGAGATCCATACATCAAAAAATTGACATGAGTAGAAGTTGAAGTGTTCTTTAAAAACTTTACTTAAGTATTCAGCATGTTTTGTACTTAAGTATTGCAAGATTATTCTAAAATTTATTACTCAAGTACTGAATGAATTAAAGAAAGCTGTCAAAGTTTGATTATCAATAGTTCTTACAAACATGGACGTAATTGGGGGGGGAGACACGACATGTCCCCTGCACTTTTTCAAAAGCCGGATTTGGTAAACCCCGTGCCCCAGTTCTCAAGACATTTGTGTCCCCCCACCTATGAAATCAAAATTCCATCCATGCTTACAAATCAAAGATGTCGAAGACCACAAATACAAGTGTTCTGTATGTACAAACAAGTAGCAACTTAAAAAAAAACTGGGCTTAACTCTTCGTACACAAAAAACAGATAACCTATGTCCTGCTACGTCATAGATTTGACGCAGAAGTACAAGTTCGCCTTAATTTAGCTGAGAAAACGAGGTGTATTTTGGACGTAAAATCCATCTGTCGGATTCTAAGGGTGAGCTACTGCCCTGCGTTTACCCCCAAATAAAGGCTCTTACCCTATAAAAACACTACACTGTAAAAATGGGCACGTGATTAGTCAGCACGAAAAGAGACACGGCTTACTGTTGCTAAAAACACAACTCTGCGTGACATCACCTTTATGATTTATGATTGCCAGCTAATGTTACGTGAATACTGCAGCACATCATGAACGTAATTAGGTTAGTTAGCTAAGATATCTAACCTAATTCTGTCTTCTGTGCCTTATATTTATAACTTACATTGATGTGTTTCTTCTTCGAGAGGCGCACGACCTCGTGACCACGCGCGTGGCCACATCGATTGCGTAATTTTTGCCGCGCGGACCCTTGCGGCAGTCGCGACATGTCAAGTGAACCTAGATTACGAAGCTCAAGTGTTGAGTGAAGGCAGCAGCAGAGTAAACGAGACGCGACCGGAGCATGCGCAGTTTTTTCATAAAACAGCCTGATCACTTGACCCGGTGACAGCGCCAGCTAACATGTTTATAATTGTAAAGAGTAACTATACAGCACGTAAAAAATGTATCGGAGTAAAAGTGTTAAACTGATGCAAAATATGTAGTGAAGTAAAAGTGGAAGTAGGAGAAAAAAAATAATACTCCAGTAAAGAACAGATACAGCATTTTAGTACTTAAGTACAGTAGTGAAGTAGTTCTACTTCGTTACTATAAAACTCTGGTGTTACGTGTTAGTGTGCATTGTTATTGAGTGTTGATGTATGCAATCATTAGTAATGTACTTGTTACACATTATTACCGACTATATTAAATAGTTATACTAGCTTTATGGTAATACTAACAATAATGGTAATATCAACAAAAGTCTTACATACTGCATACTCTGAATATCTGAATGTAGTTACTCTATATAGACTTGAAAAATAATCAGTATGATTTAATTTTCTCATTTTCTATTTCATGACTAGATATTCACAAATATATTTTTTATTTTAAATCATTTATCAAAATCTCTATATATTTTCTCTCTCTCTCTCACTCGCTTGCTTGTACACATGAAGAATTTTCAGAGCCATATGAATGGCCTGGCCCACCAGCAGAGGATGATGGAGATTCAGCACATGAGTAACGCCTGCCTGGTCACACTACTGCCGCGTGTACAGGAGTCCCTGCAGGGAGCACGCAAAGACGGGTAACACACACACACACACACTAGCACAAACACATCCTTTAATAAAACATGTTCTCAACTGACCATTGTTTTGGAAAGTAAACCCCCAAAAATGACCGCAGCCCTTTGAAGTCATGGTTGTGGAGAGAAGCCCTGTGCTCGTGGAGACCCTCATGCTGTGGTGTGTGTTCACGTGCAGGGAGAGGAGACCCGGGCTGCAGAGATGGTGTGCCACCTGCCAGAGTCACTTCACCTCTAATGTGATGGACCATCGCAAGACCAAGGAGCACAAGGTGCAGTGGGGGCCGCAGGCCACCAGTTATGGAGAAGTGACACACAGCACAGCAGTGGTTTCAGTGCAGAGGAGTGCTCAGCAGTCAGGCTATAACCAGACACAAAGTATTGACATTTCTCTGTGTTGACTCCTGGCCTCAGAATCAAAACCGTTTTGATCCTGACAATGTGCTTCACTACACACCTACGAAGTGATAATGTGTTGTGTGTGTGTGTGTGTGTCTCTCTCTCTACCTATGTCTTTGTCCTCTTTGTCTCTCCTTTCTCTCTTCCTCTCTCCCCTTCTATTCTTCTTTCCCTCCCTTGTTCTCCCTCTTCCTCTCTATTGTTTCTCTCTCTCTCCCTCTCTCTCTCTCCCTCTCCAGATCTGTAGCCGTTCCTCCAGCCCCTTCTGCACTGTCTGCAGGCTGCAGTTCAGAACATCTAAAGAGTTTATGGATCACATGCAGTCTGACGAACACAAGCATCACATGGAACAGGTACTCAGGAACACACACATGCACACAGCTTTCTGCTTCTACCCGCACACGGTGCAGACTTCTTGACTTTGCTGGGCTAGAATATGCTGTTTATTTTATCGTGCTATTTTTTTAAAGCATTTTAGTGTTTATTGCATGTGCAATAAGTCTTTTTTTTGTGTGTGTGTGTGTGCGCGCATGTGTGTTAGTGAATGTACCTGTTCCATATGTTGCTTGTGCTCATATGTTGCTACATGTGTTGAACTGTACCTATTCTGAACTGCAGCCTGTAGACTTTTAATGCATTTATTGTGTTGGTTGGTTTGGTTTAGTTTGTTACTCATTGACATGAGGTTGTCCTGTTTGTTGGTGCAGGTTTGGAAGGAGACTGGGAAAGAGAACCTGGAGGAATTGAGTTCGGAGATGTTTGCTGTGGGAGTGGACGGGGAGGGCGTGGACAGCGAGGAGGAGGAGCAAGCAGAGGAAGAGAATGGGCAGGTAGGGAAGCTCCGCCCACTGTCCCCTCAAACATCCCTCTCCTCCAGCTCAATGGGGAAAAAATGGACATGTGGTTAACCCCCCTGCCATGGTTAGAGGTTTGTTAAGAGGCTGTAGTGAGTGGGGATAATGTGAGGATTATGGGTAATGTAGTTTCACACCACACGTGTGGTGTGGTTAAGTTGATGAGCTGGATTATGAAATGAAACATTTAAATAACCAAGCAAAACTGACTCACGTACTGGCAGGAGGGCCTGCCCGTCCAGATGGAGGTCACGCTGACGGACCTGACGGAGGACGAGGAGTTTGACTCGGACACCATATATGGTGAGAATACCGCAACTCATAACTCCTCCATGCCTTTCACGGCCTGCGAGCTGGGCCGTTTGCTGTATGTCTGCGTGAGGATTCCTTTGTAGCCGAGCACTGCAATTGACGTGAAAACCACTGACTGGTGTAAAAGTGAATACCCCCCCCCCCCCCCCCCCCCCCCCCCCCCCCCCCAGGTTCCAGCTTCGTAATCCCCGTGGCTGGGTTTCTGTGTCGGCTGTGTAACCAGTTCTATCACTTTGAGACGTCAGCTCGGAACTCTCACTGCAAAACGCTCCAACACTTTCAGAATCTGAAGGTAGGGGGAGACCTGCTTCATGTGAGTGTACGGGCCTGTACACTTACATACAAGGCATTTCTAATAAATACAACTGTATTGTTTGGTGAGTGTTTTTGATAGGAGAGTTTATTTAGTTAAATGCCAACACTTATTTCTGCATAAAGACCTGTGGTATGGGTTTGTGTATTACAGAGATATAAAACCTTGAAGCTTCAGGAGGACTTGTCTCTGCAGGCGTCTGTAGAGTCTGTCTGCGGTGGCACAACACACCCGGACACCGAGGACGCAGACGTCACAGCACAGAAGTCCCCCAGTAGCCTCTCGAGTGACCCAGGCGTCAGTAACAGCAGACCAGCTCCAGTGAGCTCCTCCGAGCAAGCTGCCCATCAGGGAAGCCCTGTCACTACCGCCGCCTCCACCTCCAGCACCACCAGTGTCAGTGGCCCGCCTTCCGCCAGCCAGCAGCCGCAGTTTCTCCAGCCGTCCGGCCAGCCCACGGACAAAGAGGAAGAGGCGGTTGCAGGGGAACCACTGGACGAGGAGGATGACGTTCTGGACGCTCCGGACGCTCCCGACGTTCCGGACGCTCCCGACGTTCCGGACGCTCCCGACGTTCCGGACGCTCCCGACGTTCCCGACTTTACTGAGATTCCCAGCGTCGTTCCAGAGGAGAAGACTGGCCGGGGGCGTGGGAGGACGCCAGCGAAGAAGAGAGGACGAGGAGGAAGACGACGCTAAAGGCTGAGAGGAAGCGGGGAAGGGAGGGAGGAAGCAGAGGGAGGGAGGGAGGGAGGGATGGAGGGATGGGACTGAGCTGCTACCTAGTCTGAAGGAGAAGGAACCTGAGTGATCTCCACTACCCACGCTCTGCAGTGCGCCTTCTCAGCCCAGCGAGCTGAAAGCCAGAAGGCTGAACCCAGGTAGAGAGTAGATCTTTCACTGCAGTTTTGTAGATGTTTGCTCCAAATTTTCAAACCACATAACCCACAGATCATAGTAATTGTTGTTTTTTTTTTTCTTTCTTTAATTTCTTTTTTTTTTGTTAGTTTTCATTCAAGAAGGTGGGACAAGGTAGAGACAACTTGTGGGTTTTGTAACGGTAACTTTCAGACTTTCAAAGGATGTTGCACAAACGTTTCTCCTCAGTGTAGGTCCTTGATTCTGCACAAGCTTGTAGTGACATAGAATGTAGCAACATTTTATTTAAACAGTTTTTAACGGATGGTTTTGTTAAAAAAAAAAAAAAAAAGTGAAAAAGAGCTGTGAGAAAGGACACTCTTATTTTATAATTTGAGGTCTTGGTTGCATTCAGCTCTTTCCCAAGTTATTTAACATATGATGAGATGGTCTGTGTGACTGCTGAGCTGAGAAGAGAGAACTCAAACTTAAGGGAGGTGACTACTTATTGCTTGCCCCATAATTCCTAAAGGTTTAAACTCACTTTAGTTTAGAACACAGGCTCCAACTGACTGACTGACTGCCAGGATTTAGATTCATTCATGGTTCTCAGTTAGTGACCACCACCTTTATCGGGGCTGCTATTGAGGCCAGTTGGCGGCACATTGAACCAGAGCAGTTTGGCCTTGAGAAGAAGAAACAGGACCTTCAGGTTAGCAGGATCACACCAAGCCAGCACTCTTTAATGAGCATTTTTTTCTACGCATGCTGTTCCAATTACCAATATTTAGGGTACAGTCTAAAGATCTCAATACTTTTTAATCCTTTTTGAGTGTTTTATCCATTTGCAGCCTAACTGGATTCTAGATCATTGCTCTGGGCCCATTTTGTCCTGGTTTTGGTGGTCAGTTGTCGTTAGTCTGATTATGACCATGCTGTTTTTCATGAACTACTTCTGTTTCTGCACCACATTGTAAGGATGGGTGTGACGGAGAATACCCCTCCGACTAATTTCTTCATGCTAATTTCCTCGTGAGATTGATTTTGCTTAGTTTAGTGAATAGATATTGTCTCTGGTCTGAAACCAGGTAGAACAGCACAAATTCAAGGAGTCGAGTCGTTATCTGCCCGCAAAATGTCATGCATTAACATTGGCATGAGGAAACATGCAGAAAACAGGACCCAGACCCAGACCCTTGGCTCACTCACAAGCCCACCCCCTGGATATTAGAGTATACTGAAAATGTGTAAAGTTGATGGGACCCACAGGTCATAGTGATTGTGTTAGTTTTGGGCATCTTGCAGAAGGTGGAATAGGCTAGAGATGTCCTATGGTTGATTGTAAAGTAATTTTAAAGGGATGCTGCATATTTAACAAAATAAATGTCCTTCAGTTTTAATTTCCTTTTGATTCTACACATGGTGAGAGTCCAGCGTCACTATACCTCACTTTGAATTCTGTGTTCATTAAAATCCCATCAAGGTCTTCAGCTGTGTTCCATTGTGCTAGTGTTTTTTTATTTCTATTTTGAATCATTAAAGTGCTGAATTCTTGGGAGCGGTTGCCCATTCGTACAGATCTGAGGTCAGGTCTTTTTGGCTGGAGCATAAAGGTTATGTCACTACTTCAGGTCATAAAAACTTAGATTTATGACTTTTTGCTAGCTGTATAGTGATGATGCACTGAATTGGTGAAGTTTTATACCAAGGTCTTTGAGAAGCTTTCTGATCTTTTTACATTTTCAGTGGCATTAGCTGTGTGAATGATTGACACTTTAATCCCCCCTACCCATTTATCTTCGAGTATTGTGCGTTTCTTGTTTTGTATCATTTTTATGTGCATCTCAAAATATACACTGGAAAACCTGAAACAGCATGTTCTATGTGCTAAGCCTGGCTAATTAGATATACTATATATGGCTACTGCACCACACAGTCTGCGGACTCACCTTGAAGATGTCTGTGTAAATAATAAAGCAAGTGTACTTTGTGAGGGTTGGATGAAATGGTTTAAAATTACAGCTGGGGTTCCAGACACAGATTCATATTTTCAATGTAGATTCCCTACTGATACTGTGATCCTTGTCCTTGATATAATTGGCCCATCTTGTATTTGGGGGCTTTCATGATGTTGACTGTCAAATCTCAGACCAAATGTCATTCATAGGAAAAAAGAAAAAAAAAGAATCGGTCAGAAGTTTGTTTTCATGGTGAGAGTACATTGTTCACTAAAAATGTACCCAGAATGACAAGCTCAAACATGATTGCTAAACAGCTCTGAAATACAGATACTGGTAGCTCCTGTCATATGACATTAAAATGTGACTTATGAGGTATACCAAATGTAGCAACTGGGTGTATTCAGCAACATTTTAGACAGAGCAAAAATCACATGAAAAACAACCATGTGATGGAAAACGTAGTTTGGTGAAAGGAGTATTTAATGTCAGTGAAATATTGTATTTTGCAAAAAAAAAAAAAAAAAAAGGTACTTTGAAAGGAATTATAGTGAAATGTTGCTGATCTTTGCATCCCTGAACCCATGACACGTATACCAGTGGCCACTAACCCTCCTGTTGAAGGTTATTGCTGGAGATTCTTTCCAATGCAACACTGGTCTGATCTGGAAAATGTGCAGGAGTGCAGTAAGAAGGTGTTTGTTAACTGGTTGATACATGTGGCTAGGACTGCCCTGCTGCAGAAATGCAGATCTCAGAAGCAAGTTTGGTATACATTATAGAGGAGTCCAGTCAGAATTGCTCCAGAAATATGTCTTCTCGTAAACCTGATAAAAGTAAACATCATGGTTCCTTTTGTACCATAGGCTGTGGAGTTGAGCATGTGTTGCAGTTCATATTGCTAATTGACTATTTGGGGTGTACATTTGTAAAGCGGTTTAGTCAGTCACCGTACCACGCAAGTGCATATATTCGTTAAAGTCATGGAACGTCAAGTGCCATACATGGTATTTATTGCTGCGAGATCAACAGTCTAGTCCAGACCATGACTAACTGCTAACTTCTGACCCAAGTGATGTGATTCATGGCCAGGCTCACCACAGCCTCATCAGGCCGGTTCTCAAAGCCACTTGTAACTCGAACCTGAGGCTGTAGCGCAAAGTGAAATCCTCAAATAATAGACGTACACCTTAAATGAAGTTGAATGAATGAGAAAAAAAAACCTCACACATTGAGGTTATCAGGTTTGCAAAATATTGAGAATCATAAAAAAAACACCAGTGAGGAACAGAATTAAGAGGAATTGATGTGCTGTGGAATGGTGTGGAATTTTGAGACCTACATCCAGGACCACAGCAATATGGAAATATTAGTCATCGGAAGACACCAGAATGGAATTGTACATTTCATAATCTATTTTTATTCTACAACTAAGAAACGGAATAGATAAAAATGTGTTGTTTTATAGCACCTGGAAGTATCATGTTTTTTTCTGTTTGTTTTCTGCATTTGGGTCATTTTAATGTCTAATAAAATATTTGATGATTTTCTGGTTTTTGATTGATTTATACAAAATTACAGTTAAAAGCAACACAAGACAAGAATAAGAAAAGTCATGTATGATCGAGATAACATACTGCTAAATACTTTTACAGAGTAAGATGTTCACCTCGAGCATCACTTAAATAATAATAAAATAAGACCACGCAACATCGCCTGTACATTAGGGAGATGAGGTGAAAAGGATGTTGGACTTGGTCACGTCAAGTTAATGCAGTTGTACAAAACAGGAGCAGAGCGGGATGTGTGTGCATGTCTGGTCCGGGACACACTGTCCACCATGTCATCCGTCCCTCGGTGATGTATCCTGATCAGACGAATGCGGAGGCGTCTGTTTGTGATCTTTATCTTTATCATTCAGTTGCGCCTGAAACTCCTGCCGGGCCTGTCTGTTGGACTCCAGAAGTTCGTGCAGTTTGCCGTTCAGCGCATCGTTGCGTTCCTCCAGGTCGTCCAGGCACGAGTTAATCTGGTCCAACATGGAGTTGATGGAAGCATATTCTAGTGTTTGAGATAGTTATCACGTTACGAATGAATGAATGGCGGTAAGGAACACCTTCTAGATGTTAAGAAACACCTTATAGATGTTAATAAACAACTTATAGATGTTAAGAAACACTTTATAGATGGTAAACACCTTATAGATGTTAATAAACACCGTATAGATGTTAAACACCTTATAGATGTTAAGAAACACTTTATAGATGTTAGACACCTTATAGATGTTAAGGAACACCTTATAGATGTTAAGAAACACTATAGATGTTAAGGAACACCTTATAGATGTTAAAACACCTTATAGAGGTTAAACACCTTATAGATGTTAAGAAACACTTTATAGATGTTAAGGAACACTTTAAAGATGTTAAGCTACACAAGGGCGTCCGGGGAACTGGTCTTAGGGTGCAAGATAGTTACTGTCGGTGTGCACATCGAGTCTAGAGGTCATATGATCTTCCTAGCCTAGGTTAGGCTCCGTGACCTCACCTTCATCACTGAAGTCATCCTCGTCGGTGATGATCCCATCATTAGTTGTAATGTTGGGCTCTCCGTTTGGTCCAGACATTTTCAGCTCACCAAAAAAAGACCAAGGTAGGATAAGTTATCAGCCAATTAAAACTACGCGAGACAGATGCGGAAATACACCTAAAGATTTACATTTGATATCGAATAATATATTTATACAAATGAGCAAATAAACAATTATATCTACAACTCTTAACTAGAAAGAATAAAATATGACAGACGCGAGAACTAATAATCTCGCCACATTCACTGACAGTTTACCATCAGCTGACTGTGCGACGGGGTCCGGGTTGTCCAATTATGTGCCGTACCAAAATAAAATACAGTTTGGCCTAAGTCCATATAAATAAACGTAAAGTACGATAATACATGTAGATAATAGCAATACACGGATATCTTTAACTTCGTGACAATATTAAATGTGTGGCGAGAGACTCGTAGTTTACAGGCGTTATACCTGCGTGCCAGGCCATGTCGTCACTTCCGCACGGACGTGTCTCGCGCTGATGTTGAAGTGCAGGACTGTGTGCATGGCCTCCACATGCAACACTAACAGCTTATATAGCTACACTCACTTATCTGTTTCACGCATGAAAATTATGTTTATATAGAGGCTAAAAAAATAACAGAGTCGTGCTTGTCACAGTCGTTTGATCTCTGTCAGTTTTCCACGTGGTGAGACTCGAGCTAACAGTTTACTAACTAATTAACAATATTTGAAACTCATCTAGCGTTTGTTAGTGAACGTTACAGCCACAGTAAACAATAATGGAAGACTTACCTGCCGACTTAAAAGCATTTCTTCAGATTCAACCTTTTCTAGAACGTACTGATTCCAATAAGGTAATTTTAATTATTTTTTTGTCTTCCTGTATTTGCGGATACCTGGCTTTAAATATATTAAGATTTTTTGCTCACCAGCTAAAGGCTTTAATGATCAAATAGTTATTTTAGTGGTTCATCATCACTACAAGCTCTGTTCTCTGCTTTTAGATTAAATGCACGCTGAATGGCCATGAGTTTCCTTGCAACCTTGCAGAGTTGCAAAACTTCACTTCGGGGAAGAAATACAAGAAACTGTGTTCTGGCGCAGAATTCAATTACAGTCAGTATGAACCACATCTGGTCCCAAGTAACAAAGAACCGTAAGTTCTGTATTTTTGATACCTCGGTACCTTTTTCAGAGATTATGCATTGCAATTTGTGTTTTCCAAAAACGCCATCAGAAGTCCAACAGTTGTACATGTGTATGCAATGAAACCAAGCCAGCTCATGACATCTCATCTTAGATCTCCTTGTGAACTGCTTTCAAAAGTGTCCTTCAGAGTGCATATATAGTTTGATTGGTCTTAAGTTCCGTGTGTGCGCACCCTGGTAATATTGAAACTTCTTTTACCATAGCAATCGCCTTTTTTGCAAGCTGACCCTTCGACACATCAATCGTGTGCCCCAGCATGTCCTAAGGCACGTCACTGGGAAGCGATACAAGAAAGCACTAGCACAATGCAAGTACCATGCTGTAATAATGTTAATGTTTTTGGGTTCCTCCTACTTTGTGATTCTGGTTATTTGAAGATTCTCGATTCAACGGATGTAATGCCTAATTAATGTCTTAATACCTTACCATATATTATTGTATTTGAGATTATTGGACCTCTGTTTTAATTAGGTTAATTTGATTTGTCTATAAGCATAATGGTTATGTACTTCTGTAGCTGTGCAGTACCATCACCCAGCATAAGTCATGGTTAACCAATATGCCGTCCAATCACATTTCAGATGAGGAGTGTGTGAAACAAGGTGTAGTGTTTGTGCCGGCCACGCTCAAACAGAGACGACGGCCCAAGGACGATCACTTGCCGAGTACGAGTGGAGAAAAGAGCGAACCGAAGCAAGACAGCGGCTTTTGGGCACCGTGCTCCAGTGAGGGGGAAGACAGCGATTCAGGAGACAGCATGTCTGACCTCTACCCATGTCAGAATTGCCTATTTTATTCATTCACTTCTAGACAACTTAAGAACTGAAAAATGTACTGGAGCTGTTAGTCCACTGTGCTGCAGTTGTGTTAGATGTTATTTGGACCAGTGAATGCTCTTACACAACTATTTAAATTTATGGGTCTAGGTTACTTAAAAAAAAAAAAAAACTAACAAAAAACACGGTGTCATGTCCACAGCTTCTCTGTTCACTGTTGAAAAGTCAGAAGCAGCAGAAGAAATGGAGGAAGATGATTTCCATACGGATGAGGATGATATGGAGATTTCTGATATTGGTGATGACAAACAAGAACCACAGAAACGAAAAAAGGTCAACTACAGTTTTTATTTTTAATGACATTTCTATTTCATATATAAACATTTTCAGGACAATCAGAATCAGAAATACTTTATTGATTCTGATACTCCTGAAAACATTTAAAATAGAATGGATTCTTTAAATGGATTAAATAGAAATGTCATAAAAAAAATAAAATAATAAAGTACAGTAGCTACTCTGGTGTCCTCCCTCACCTTGCATCTGCCAAGGACAGGTCAGTTGTGAAGTATTGTGAAGAACCCATGATGTCTTGCAGCCTTTCCACTTTCACAGCTACAAGCACTCCATGAGCTGCTGTGTTTGCTGGCAGAGAGATCTCAGTAGCATGTTACTGGGATTGTCTGTACAGCAGGCTACATGTTTTATCAAGTAATCGTTGAGGTCTGCATGTAATTAGTCAGAGGAGAACTTTCAGGGAAGCCATGAATGTAGATGAACCTGAGAAGTGATTAAAAAACAACAAATCTTTCTGACAGTGTTGCACTCTGCTGTTGCAGGTCCAGGCTGTTGGATTTACCAAAAAGGTGAAGAAAAACAGAAAAAGAAAAGGCTTTAAGCCCATCTCTAATGTAAAAAATGGGAAGAAATAAACTGATGTGTACATGAACTTTGCTTCCGATTTGTTTGAGTGTTAATTTGAAATACAAAAATGTAACTAAAAATAATTTTCAGATGCCATTTCATACTATGAATGTTATAGCTCTACACTAATATTGGTTAAAAGATTAATGGTATTTCAAACCAAAATATTACTTGAATGTCAGGCTGTTCTAACATTTTGACACTAAGACTAAATACTAAAACTTAAATGTCTTTACACAAGCGTACATTGTCATGGAAACGTCTTGACGCTTCAAATGTACAGCTTTATCACGTTATTCAGGTGAAATAACATGAAAGAATGAACCAATGTGTTGTGATCAAATCTACGCTAATCGAAGACCACTTTCTAACAGGATTAACTTCTCACTGTTGAGGCTGAGTTTGGTGTAATGTAATCGTGCATCAGCGGGGTCTACTAAAGGCGGCGAGGGTCCGTCGCTGGCCGATGACGTCAGAAAGGGCTATGTATGTTTTTATTGGTTTGGGCTGAAAAGACCGAGGTTCGTTTGCGATCGTTTTTTTATGGTAAGAAATTAAAGTACGCGGTTTTTCACTTCTATTGCTAAGCCGTCTTGCTAATTTTATTGTGGTAAGTTGGATCACATTATACCAGGTGTATCTTGGTGGGCAAAGCTAGCGTCGTCATCCGTTACAGGTTAGAGACTGGGCCAAACGGGACATCTGTTTAACACCACTGTATTAAAACCTCCAGTGAAGAAACTTTGGGACATAACTCCGACAAATGCAAACGAACAGAACAGGTTGTTGAACCTAACTGTACACATCTTACTTAAAAGTATGAAGTAGGATTAAATCTCGATATCTAAATGTATTATGTATGTAATAGACCAAGCAAAAGCATTAAGCAAGATACTTTGTTGCACTGTTTGCAGATAGAAGGAGAGAATGGTTTGTGTCAGTTGTGTTTATTTTCTGGGATCCACTCAAAACCAGTATAACACCTTTATGTCAGTGATCTCTTGGGGTTTGTAATAAACAGCAATATCAATTATAGTTACTGAACTGCATTGTGGGATCGAGAATAACAAAAAATGTTGCTTGTATGGTGATCTTGCTTTGGTGTGGGTCTGTAGAATGTGTTCACACACATCTACACTGTGTAAAATGATTTAGTCTACATGTAGATCTGTCCATGATGCATGGGGAACAATAGCTAATACATGGACTTGCATGGTAGCATTGAGGTACAGCACATACTACATTTAAGCAAATGACTTTTTGCCCTTGTTTTGTGTTTGTGTTTCTTTTCAGGGAATCTACGTATAAGCAATTGGGCATTGCCTTAAAATCCTAAACAACATCCCATACTGTTGCAAACTGGCCTATACACCATGGCAAGTTCCTCGGTGAAATTTACATGGTGTGCATGCCGCAATTATAAAATCCAGTCCAAGGACACCCATGAGAAGTGTTTACTGTGCCTGGGAATACAGCATGCCAAAGAGGCAGTCCTGGAGTATGGAAAATGCCCCCACTGTGCCAAGATGGACTGGAGCACTTGTATAAAGCGTCTCACAAAGGTGCAGGAGGTGATACACCAGGAGGCCCAGCAGCGGAAAAACGAAGCCGCTCAGACGGGAGTTGTGCCGAAGCTCGAGGCAGCAACTCTGCCCTCCGCCATCTCAGAATTTAGGCCGCCGAAGATTTCGGCCGCCGTACCCACTACAACGCGGGCCGAAATAGCCACGCCTGCTCCGTCCTCCTCCACCGTGCCAGTGATGTTCACCATTCTGTCCCCTTCTCCGGGCCTGTCTGAGCCTAACGCTGGCGTGGTGAAGGGCACCTACGTGTCCCGCTTGGCCTTGCAGCACACGTCGGACCCGGCGCCGCCCGCGGAGCACCTGAAGCCTCCCA
The DNA here is from genome assembly GCF_052324685.1 of Brachyhypopomus gauderio. NCBI lineage: Eukaryota > Metazoa > Chordata > Actinopteri > Gymnotiformes > Hypopomidae > Brachyhypopomus > Brachyhypopomus gauderio. The sequence continues at coordinate 8,237,559 of NC_135217.1, forward strand.
CGACGCCGTCCACGTCCCACAAGAGGCGCCGCTCGTCCCGGTGTGACGCGTGTCGCACCCGCCACGTCGGCAGGAGCCACGGGCGCAGACGGAAGCGGTCCCCGTCTCCGCCCCCCTCGTGCTCGTCCTGGAGCTCCTCCGACTCCTCCTCCTCCTCCTGCGAGTCGGCGAAGGAGAAGAAGACGCGGCGGGAGTCGAGGAAGTCCGCCAAGCTGGAACGGCGGCATGGTCGTCTGCTGGAGATGGTGCAGCAGAAGCTGGAGGCCCAGCAGAGAGCCGTGCAGTTTCAGTGGAGCATGCTGGAGAGGAGGATGGACGTCTTGGAGAGGAGGGGTTCCGGCGCCGCCCTCTCTCCCACGTGTCCAAATGCCGTGGAGAGCTCTCAGGTGTTCAGCTCGTCCCAGGAGGGTCAGGTGCGGCGGGCTCTGGATCCCGTGGTCAGTGAATGCGCTGCCCCTTCGGTTGTAGTGAAACAGGAGGAGAGGCCCGTAGGTGTCTCCAGTGCCACAAGATCAGGTTTGCCACTTGACGGTGAAGGTGAGGGAGACTCTCAGCCACCCATGAATGAAGTAGCAGCACAGGAGGTGCTCACGTCCAACGAGCTACAGAACCTCATAGGACGTGCGGCCAGATATTTGGGCATCGGTTCTTCCAAATCGCCCACCAGTTCTGACCCACCGCATCCCGTCATGGCGCCAGAATTTGAGGAGTTGGTGCAAAGCACATGGTCCAACCCATCAAGCGCAAAGCCCTTCAGGACAGTTTTTTCAGAGTTGTACAAGCTTCACGAGTGCCAGTCTTCAGCTTACGATCACATGCCTCAAGTTAACAGCTTCATGTCGGCCATCTTCCAAGCCGTCAGACCCACAGAGAGTAGAGAACAGTCTTTTCCTGCTGACCGCTGGAAGTTTACAGAGGCTCTAGTCGAAAAAACCTACCAGACTGCGGGAATGCTGGCCAAAACGGCTAACTATTTGCGTTACCTGTCGGACTATCAAAAGCGTCTTTTGGTGGAGATTTCTGAAGACCAACCACAGAGGCTTACAGCCATTCTCTGTGAGCTTAAGCTCATTGGACAGTTCACGTTCCAACTCTCCTCACATCAGGCAGAACTTTCTGGAAGGATCATGGCAGCGTCTGTTGCTGTCAGACGACAGGTGTGGATGGCGAAGGCCAATTACACAGATTCACTGAAAGCAACAGTTGCTGATCTTCCATTTGTGGTCAGTCTGTCAGCTGGAGAAAACACGGCCTCCAGTTCAGGGGACGCAGTGTGCAGACAGGAAACATGACGAAATGACATCACACATTTGTGATCTTACTGAATTACTTGTGTTCTGTTACTACTGTTGTGATTAAAATGTAAGTGCTAAAGTCTCTTCACCCCCTCAGGTTATATTTACATACTTTTTTTAAGTGAGTTGATGCCACCATGGCAGTTGAGCAAATAGGGGATAAATCCCTTGCAGTTAAGCAACTGTAAGCAATACCATAATTAGGCAAATGTTGTAGCTTCTGCAGTGACTTTGTTGCTGCTGTTCCTTATAAGCATTGCATCATGCTACGAAGCTTTTGTCCATTAAGAAAACGTATGTTAACTATTGCCGTCTGAATTTTTTCCATAGTTTTTAGGATATAGTGTGTTTTTAACTGGCAGAGTGATCATGTAGCCATTGGTTAGCTCTAGAATGTAGTCGCCCACTTTTTACTGTGCAATTTTAGATTGTCCATGTTATGAAAATATGAATACACTAAACTACCTGCATGATATGCTAGGACTTTTTTTTTTAGGTCTATTTCATACTTTATACGTCTTTCTCAATGCATCACGTGTCCCTTTGCTCGTGTCCTGATTATATTGTGCATACTTATGCCTGCATATGTCCTGAAATCATTGCTGTATCTTTCCTCACAAATGTAAGTATAGTTTAGCTCACTCCCTAAATAAATAGTGTTGTTGAACTCTTTCTGCTTTGTTGCTTTCAAACAATCAGAGAATACGAGAACAAGATATTGTATCAACCACTTAAAAACCTCAAATGGTTTAGGCCTACACATATAGTACACATGGTCAGCTTGGCTTGAAATAAAAATAAGGCAATTAAAAAATTATATAGTTTAACGTGTCTTTAAATCACAAGCTTGTGCCCTCACACAGTTAAGCACAGACTAATGTGTTCCGTATGGTATTGGTGTTGGGTTCTGTGATGAGTTGTGCTCCAGTCTGATCACTGCACACACACACACATCACGTCCTCGGTCTACGTGGCACACAGCGCGCGGGGACTATAGGGGTCCGCCGTGGTCGCGCGGGGCATTGTGGGACGGTGGCGGCCTAGTCTGTGGAGGCAGCAGAGGGGAGCTAACGGAGACGGAGCGTTTCTGAGAGGACGACGACACACTGGGCGTTAGTGGCACTTTAATTCACCTTCACCAGTGTACGCCATGGGACAGGAAGATCTCATGAGTACAGCCGAGGACGTGGCCGACCAGGTAACGTTACGTGAGGCGGGAAGGTGCGGTTCTTCGGCTAGTTTAGCTAGTTTAGTTCAGCTAGCGGAGTTCAAATGAAACTGGGGCGTCGAGGCGGTTTCGCAACACTCACACTCGACTGTCCTGATTTATCCCACCGAATGAAGTCCTTAACTACACACACACACACACGCCGGCTGTGTGTGTTTGGGGGGGGGGACGTAAAGAGTTTGTGTATAGTTAAAGAACCTCGCAAGTTTGGAGTGGTTTTGAACAGGACGCCTTGGTTCTTAGTTGGGTGTCTAGCTGGTTCCCCGGTGTGAAACGCTGCAGTGTCGAGATCAGTGTGTGGGGGTTTGGCGGTGTTGATGACTGGTGTTGGGCCACAGGTGAGGTCAGTGTGTGAGGGTTTGGTGGTGTTGATGTCTGGTGTTGGGCCACAGGTGAGATCAGTGTGTGAGGGTTTGGTGGTGCTGCTGTCTGGTGTTGGGCCACAGGTGAGATCAGTGTGTGAGGGTTTGGTGGTGCTGCTGTCTGGTGTTGGGCCACAGGTGAGATCAGTGTGTGAGGGTTTGGTGGTGCTGCTGTCTGTTGTCGAGGACATAACCCGTGTGTATTGTAGGGGAAAGGCTCCCTGCTTGTGATCCTCACACACCAGGCATGCTTGTGCTTGGAGGAATGTCTTTTGATGGTTGCGAGACTAAGATGTAACAGGAATCCCCTTTGCGAGTCTAAATCTGGATTTTGGAAGTTCATGTTTCAAGCTCGGTGTGTGTACTGTACAGTACTGTATGTCTTGGTGCAGCAGTCAGTCCTGAACACACTGTAGTTAGTTGTTCTGAGATGTGAATGAGGCCAACGCAGAGGACTTGTTGTGCACCGAGTGTAATCAAAATATAAAAATATGTGGGCTAAATGTGTAAATAATTAAGATGTATCTGAGTCATCACAGCTAATGAGCCAGTGTACCCTATCTTGATGGATTAAAGTGCAAAAAGGTTGATCACACTTGTACACGCTTGGCTATCCTTAAATGCATAAGCAGTAAAATTGCCACGTCTTTCAATCTCGGCTCGGATAGATGTCTACAGTTTGGTCTTGACATAAAGGCTCTGATAAACTAGACAGCAAAGATGCCAAATATGCTATACTCTCCTAATGCATCCTCTTTATGCTTAACATTTTAGAAAGGTGTTCCACTACACCGTTTATCATAAGCACATGTGAATTGCACTGTACTGTAGCCACTCCCACAATCCCTCCCACCAAATGGTCCACGTCAGCGCTTGCCAGCACAAGGCAGCCAATCCCTACTTAACAAGTCCCATACGTATCCTAAGCAGTGTGAGAGTAACTCGCATGGAAGCCAATCAGGTCATGCTTTCATGATCCTACGCTCACACGTGAAGCAATATGGAAAAAAAACACCTGCTGTTTTAATGAAAACCAAGAATGTCCTGTATGTAATTGTTAGACAATGTAATTGTTTAATACATTGTTGCTTTTAAATGGGCAGTCTTCATGGAAACACAAATGCTGGTCTGATTCAAAATGCATGTCCTCACACTCTAAAGCAGATGGTTTATGGCAGAATATTGTGACAGAATTGCCTCAGGTTATAGGCAATCTTATAAATGGTCAAAATGTATTGGTTTATTGTCTCATGTAAATTTAGCACAAGTGAAACATAGTTTATTGTCATTATTTCATGCAGAGTGTTTCCTTAGATTAGTGTCTGCAGGTGGGAACTGCAGCCACAAACACATTTCTATTCACAACATAATTTATTATCCATTAATTTAGCACACACTCTTGACCAGAAAGACTTACTAGACTTAGTAAGATAGACTTAGATAGACAATACTGGCAGTTTGTGGGGTTGATTGTAGTGTAGTTAGGCCATAAATAGAGACTTACCCCAAATAGTTTCCAGCTGGTATTTTATATTTTATTCACAACATTACCTCAGTCCAATAAAAGTGGCAGTGTGCTTCCACACAACGTTAACACAGTCCTTCAACAAAGGATCCCAAAGTATGTTTATATTCCCTCACTCCTTTGTGGGGTTCATGTAGTATTGCTTCCTGTGCTCTGTGGAGTCGTTCTGATATAGCAGAAATCTCGCCTTTGTTTGTGTATTTTGCACAGTCCGTGCATTCGTTATTGACGAGGCAACTGCTCACTCATAAACGGACACGTTGTGTTCAAAGTCAGCAGATGCTTGCATGAAAAAGAAAGGGAGGAAACGGAGGGGGGAAAAGACACTAATAATAATAATGAGGGGAAAACGTTATATTGGGGATGGGAGGGACTGGAATACTTAATATATCAGTTACAAAACCCTACAGTCTTACTATTGCTATGGGACATTATTTATATTTGATATTGACTGACTCATTATCCACAACAAGCAAAGACCAGTATCGAGAATGTTGTACTAAACTAAAAGATACACACTAATCTGAGATTAGCCTGTATCGCACTCATCCGTGTAAACACAGGCCTGTTTCTTTTGCTGGCGTGACTGAGCACGTTTCGTTTTGCGTCCCCTCAAAAGTTCCTCAGAGTGACGAAGCAGTACCTGCCCCACCTGGCCCGCCTGTGCCTGATCAGCACCTTCCTGGAGGACGGCATCCGCATGTGGTTCCAGTGGTACGAGCAGAGGGACTACATCGAGGCCACCTGGAGCTGCGGCTACTTCCTGGCCACCTGCTTCGTGCTGCTCAACCTCCTCGGACAGCTGGGTGAGGACACAGTAGCTCTCTGCTACCATGTTGTAAACATAAAAATAATCACCATCGTTTTTTAAAATGTCACAAGAAAATTGTGCTTAAATGTTGCATTGGAATTTTTTCAAATATGAATATTGAATGTTCACTCCCCCGGTCTATTTATCGTTTGAAAGATCAGAAGCCCACCACACACGGGAGCAGATTGAGAGTGGTTTACGGGAGCGTGGGTGTGTGAGGTGATGAGTGAGTCTGTCAGACGCTCACACAGACTGTCTTGTTCCCCTGCAGGTGGCTGTGTCCTTGTTCTCAGTAGAAATTTCGTACAGTATGCCTGCTTTGGATTATTTGGCATTATTGCGCTACAGGTAAAACAAACACAGAATTTGCAGTATACTCAGTTACGATTGGTTACTTGAGGGGGTTGAGATGTTGTTTCTGAATTTTAGACTCCTGACCTGTTGAACTCAATTGACTTTTCTTTTCTAGAAGAGACTTGTATCTGGTTAATAAAATAAATTCTGAACCATTATTCTATGACATTTATATAATTGACAGTTAACTATGTAACCCAACCTGGTCAGTACATTTACACATACTAAAACCCTTCATGGCAATAACAGGATCACGTAGTCAGGGGTTTATTCTTTGGTAATGACTGGCTAGCCTTGACCCCCTTTTATCAGAGTGAGGTGAATATGTACATCTCCATATGTTGGTAAACCTGACACATTTCTCTACTTTCAGACTGTTGCCTATAGTATTCTATGGGATTTAAAGTTTTTGATGAGGTGAGTTTCATTCCATACAGTCAACTCAATAACAGAACTACACTATAGCAACATCCATCATATTCATACACCAGTGCTGGGAAAGGATGTACTATTCTTGTTTTAGTGTGTCTTAAAGGGAAAGCATGAATATGTATGAATATGTATTTATGCATTGACGCTATGAAAACAAACACTTTGTTGTTGCACGCATATGTCTGTTAACTTCAGTGCATTTACAGTGTAGTGAAGTTGCTTGGTACTGATGTGTTATGGATCTGACAAACGTACCTTTGTGTGGCTGTGTCACATAGTGGCAGTGGTGCTGTTGGGTCCTTCCACACACACACAGCAGTCAAACTGCACTGTCACACACGCAGGCGGTGGATTTGTGTGGACGCATTGTCACGCACAGTGGCAGTGTATTGTGCAGCACCCCTATATCACTGCTGTCATTGTGTGTGTGTATGTGTGTGTGTGTGTCTCGCAGGAACATGGCTCTGGGTGGCGGTCTGCTCTTGCTCCTGGCTGAGTCACGGACGGACGGGAAGAGCATGTTTGCAGGCGTGCCCTCCATGGGCGAGAGCTCGCCCAAACAGTACATGCAGCTGGGCGGCCGCGTGCTGCTGGTGCTCATGTTCATGACGTTACTTCATTTCGACTCTAGCTTCTTCTCGGTGAGGGCCTGTGAATCCACCCTCCCTCTCTCCCCCTCTATATAGCAGGGCCTGTGAATCCACCCTCCATCCACACCTGCACCGCCTCCCTCTCTCCCCCTCTATATAGCGTACATTTTTACTGTGAAATTTGACCAAATCTGTGAGACTGTTTACAGTGGAGGAGGAAGTGCTGCACTGTTTCTGGATCAGTCTTCTGACAGTCACTACACAGTCTTCTCTCTCTGGATCACAGTCTTCTGACAGTCACTACACAGTCTTCTCTCTCTGGATCACAGTCTTCTGACAGTCACTACACAGTCTTCTCTCTCTGGATCACAGTCTTCTGACAGTCACTACACAGTCTTCTCTCTGGATCACAGTCTTCTGACAGTCACTGCACATTCTTCTCTCTCTGGATCACAGTCTTCTGACAGTCACTACACAGTCTTCTCTCTGGATCACAGTCTTCTGACAGTCACTACACAGTCTTCTCTCTCTGGATCACAGTCTTCTGACAGTCACTACACAGTCTTCTCTCTCTGGATCACAGTCTTCTGACAGTCACTACACAGTCTTCTCTCTCTGGATCACAGTCTTCTGACAGTCACTACACAGTCTTCTCTCTCTGGATCACAGTCTTCTGACAGTCACTACACAGTCTTCTCTCTGGATCACAGTCTTCTGACAGTCACTGCACATTCTTCTCTCTCTGGATCACAGTCTTCTGACAGTCACTACACAGTCTTCTCTCTGGATCACAGTCTTCTGACAGTCACTGCACATTCTTCTCTCTCTGGATCACAGTCTTCTGACAGTCACTACACAGTCTTCTCTCTGGATCACAGTCTTCTGACAGTCACTGCACATTCTTCTCTCTCTGGATCACAGTCTTCTGACAGTCACTACACAGTCTTCTCTCTCTGGATCACAGTCTTCTGACAGTCACTACACAGTCTTCTCTCTCTGGATCACAGTCTTCTGACAGTCACTACACAGTCTTCTCTCACTGGTTCACAGTCTTCTGACAGTCACTACACAGTCTTCTCTCTCTGGTTCACAGTCTTCTCTCTCTGGATCACAGTCTTCTGACAATCACTACACCAGGGGTGCCCATTACTTTGAAGGAGGTGTGGGTAGATCGCATGACATTAAAAAGTAGTGGATGAGTGACAGGCTATCATCCATGTGCACTGACGGTTGTATATTGATTGACATACATGGTAGCCAATCTGACGTCTAGGATTTGACATACGCACCCCCCCCCCCCATCAACGATCGGCACACATCGCCGCCACCCCCGTCAACGATCGACACACGCCGCTACAAAAATAAATAGGTAGATCTTTCTGACTTGGTCATCTTATAAGTAGCTCGCAAGCTGAAAATTGTGGGCACCCCTGCACTACACAGTCTTCTCTCTCTGCACAACCTTCCCTTCAGTCAAAAAACTTGTAAAACTTATAACACAGTTTTTTCACCTTTTGTGTAATAACTCCCCTGGACAAAGGTTTATGGAAAAAAAAGACTAATTACTTGAGTGAATTCATTGGGATTATGGAAGGCGGTGCCTGGGGGGACTGCACGTGGAGACGCACACCTCCACACCCTGTGCTCTCTCACACAATTTGTCATTTCTGCCCAACCCTCCCTCTGATCTTATGCTTCTTGATTGACTGTCGGTGGGTGTGTTTATATACATGTGCTCCTCTTGCAATGTAAAGTGATGATCTGATAATGATTTAGCATTTTATTTATACATTTCATCATCATTAGGTTGATCGTTGGAGTTCCTGTTTAGGTTGATATTTGTCTTTTTTTCATTAATATTTATTTCCTTTGAAGCTTCTTCCTGATCTTAATCACCCATCCTCTTCTCCTCCTCCTACAGATCCTGCAGAACATGGTGGGTACTGCGCTCATTATCCTGGTGGCCATCGGCTTCAAGACCAAGCTGGCGGCCCTCACCCTGGTGGTGTGGCTCATGGCCATCAACGTCTACTTCAACGCCTTCTGGACCGTTCCTGCCTACAAACCCATGCACGACTTCCTCAAGTATGACTTCTTCCAGACCACGTCGGTCGTCGGGGGCCTGCTGTTAGTGGTGGCGTTGGGGCCCGGGGGCGTCTCCATGGACGAGAAGAAAAAGGAGTGGTGAAGAGACTCTAGCCCCCCACAAAATAATACAAAAAGCAAAACAACAAAGCCACTGCCCAGGACACGAGGACCCACAATCTTTTTACAGCATCGACATCCCAGTGTGACGCGGGGCACACTGATCGTTCCCCCTCCCCCACCTCACTCTCGTTTTTCCCCCTCTCCCTTTTGTTCTGCTTCTGTGAGTTCAGACAGTCAGACCGTTTTTTTCTGTTCCAATATGTCCCCTTATCATGAAAACAACAACGAAGGAAACGCACCCAGCACTCCAGGATCAGTCTGGGGAGTTATGGCCGAGTTCCTTTTACACCTGAAATTTGCTTTTCTCTTGCCGCAAATCTCAGCATTAACGACGGCGTCTGTAAAACATCGTGAACTTGGTCATCCTGCCGCGATGCTTCACCTGTGCGCATTGCTATAGGGTTGTGCAATTTAAGATGCTTGGAGAGATAGCTGTGAAATGGGTACGTGTATAGCCTCTATGAAATAACAGCAATGTAATGCTTTGATCGAGGACATAAGAGCCATATTCATATGTGACTGATGGAGTCTCGACTCCAATTGGCTAAGGGCCCATCCTGTTTTTCCATTTTCCTACAACAATCATACTTAATTCGTAAATAAATGGCTCTTGTGTCTAGAGTGCACAGGGTCGTTTGTGAATAATACTGTTTGTGGTTCAGGTGAGGGGATGTGGAATATATAAACTGCCATCCAAATAAGAAAAGGATGCTGTGGTAAGGTGATAAAACCCTTTCAGGCAGTTGTAGTTCCCATCAGATCCCTCCCATTGGACCGAGTCCTATATGATCTAACTACTAGTGTATCTCGGACCAAGGCTGCAAACTGGAGCTTACCGACTGAGTAAAGTCTCGTCATATTTCACGAATCTACCCAGGTGGAATAGCTCTGAATAAGGTCTACTGCACCTGAATATCGTCTCGCTCTGTGTTGCTGTCTTCAAAAATAACGTATCATGTTGATTTACAGAAGTTTATATTGTATTTTGATTTGTTTTCAGATCATGGCGGAGAAAAATAAAAGCAAATAAAAAAACTCAGCCTGTCTTATTTATTAAACTAAAAATCGAGCTTTAAATGTAAATTTAGTATTCTTATTTTACACTTCAGGTTTTGTGTGGTAATTATTTACTACCGTCACAGGTCTTTTTTCATATGTTGGTTAGAATACTAGACATCGTCCACAAGGATATGTCGTTCTGCCTGAATCCCATTAGTAGCCTATTTACTTTAATTTCACCCTAAAACACAATAATCTCACATCTCTATGTCCCATCCTGCGTCCTTATCTGCCCTCACAGCTCGAGCACGTAGAAACGCATCTACCGTGTATTTCATAACCTACCAGGGTTCACTAAAGTAACAGGCATGGAAAAGGAACAATAAACGGTCTCCTAATATTAATGAAGCATGACTAAACCCCAACGCAACTCGGAGAAGTATTGCATAAGGAGGTGTGGTGAGATGTGATTGGTCCTGCATCTCTCCGGGTTCTGGTGAAGACAGAGGGACTCGGAGGAGCGAGGCAGAGCTTCCTGGTGCAGACTGGACAGTGTGTGAGATCCTCTAACAGGTTGGTGGTGTTTTTTTCTGGTCAGGTCTGAAGAATTGGCTGTTCCTGGATGATATGGGCTGTTAGGCGCAGATCGAGCAGTGGTCGGGCGTGCTGATTCACTAGATAGAGAGAACGGCTGATCCAGCCTGCTCACCCGGGACAGTGCTGGTTTGGGTACCGTTAGGCTGCTGGCTGGTAAACCTGACTAACTAGATGGTTACTAGTCCAACACGGCCACGTGTGTGTGAGAAAACGTGGTTAGTTCGGGTTATCGGGCCCATCGGCTCCTCCGTGGCCCACATGTCTCTCACCGCGACGTTAGCGTAGCGAGGCAGTGACATTAAATGTTGGCGAATGTATTCGGCATTAGTCTGTCCTTAAAGCTCAAATATTCTGACCAATACACAAATAACGCAGTTAAATGAGCGTTTATTTAAAGTACATTATTTATAAGTGAGTAGTGATGTCATATCTGTTGGACTTGCGGGAAAGTGAGTAAGCGTGCGTCACGTCGCATCACCGTCCGTGCAGGAAGATTCAGTTATTTTATAAAATGCGTGTCAAATGTGATTTTTGTATTTAGTATGTGAGTATATTCGTACGTATGTTGACTCATTAAATTATTATTTTTAATTGTTTGATCGTTTTATTGTTTTAACGTCCCATTCGCGGTCCTCTCGAAGTAAACGCTGCTTGTGTGTACCTCAGGTTATTGCAGCTTTTGACGGAGTCTACTAAAAGTGAAGGAGATGTCTAAAGGCACGGTGGTCCTGGCGTACAGCGGCGGGCTGGACACGTCCTGCATCCTGGTGTGGCTGAAGGAGCAGGGCTACGACGTCATCGCCTACCTGGTGAGCGAGCGCGCTTCACACCTGCACGTGCTCGCTACCTGTCGCCGCGACAGCTCCGCACACCCCGGTGGTGTGAAGTTCGGACCGTGCGGGTTCGTTTTTAGGGGCGCACTGGTTGGCTAGGACGGTGAGAATTCACACGAGGCGTTTTCACCTGTTGCATCACTACCCTGTTGGGCTAATAAAATGGGAATTGAGAGGTTTCACAATAGTTTTCATTGTTGTAGCGTTTTCTTTTTGTCTTTTAGAATCACACAGCGGGCAGCAGAGAAAAGTGTGTGTGTGTGTGTGTGTGTGGTGTCCATGTCAGCACTAGCTGTGTTTTCTGTTCCCAAATCCCAGCTGCGTGCTGGTTTGCCCAGAATAACTTGTGGCCTGACTCCACCAGAAAACCCTGAGAACAAAAGAGTTGTTGAGCCCACAGCAGTGAAGAGAAAACGATAGTACGTGTAGACGTGAGCTGCGTGTAACAGTAGGTCTCTCCGACAGAGGGTCTCGTCTTACCGAGTTGTCTGTAGTGCTGGTGTTGCATCTTCACCTGGCATAATTGTTCAATCACATTTTAAAGAGGTAACAAAAGGCATATCGGTACACCCATGTTTACCTGTCAGGAACCTGTCTGTTTGTTTATTTCTGTGTTCTTTGTTTTGATTTTGTTTTGTTTTAAGTCTGGTAAAGATCTGTGGTTATTGTCAAACAAAACTGAACAATTATGCTGGCATCACAGAAATGTGTGTGTGTAGTCACAGTGTCGGCACTAGCCGTGTTTCCTGTTCCCAAATCCCAGTCGTATGCTGGTTTGCCCAGAATTACTTGTGGCCTGACTGCACCAGAAAAACACCTTCCTGAGAACAAAAGTCATCAAAGCCTCTTTTGAAGTGAGGAGAAAACGATGGTATGTTCAGACGTGAGCTGCGTGTAACAGTAGGTCACTCCGACAGAGGGTCTCGTCTTACCGAGTTGTCTGGAGTGTTGGTGTTTCATCGTCACCTGGCATAATTGCGTCAGTCAGGTTTTTAACAAAAGGCATATTCAGTTTGTCAGTACACGACATTTAATATCCACATGCCATGTTACCCTTTAAGTTAGGTCCTGTCGGTTTATTTCTTTGTGTGTTTTTTGGTTTGGTTTTGTTTTGAGTCTGGTAAAGGTCTGTGGTTGTCAAACCAAACGGAACTCTGCTGTTCTGTCTCTTGTCACTAATCTGGTTATGGTTCCCTCAGTTCCCGTAATGGCTTCTGCTGTTTCTGTAATGCCCCTCTTCCTGAACTGTTCATGCCAAACGCAGTAAATAGGACTCGTCTTTGGACACTGCTGAAAATGGGTGTTTGCATTTGTACTATGCAGCCCATCTAGTGTTTGAACCTGCCTTGTGTCTTAAACTTTAAAACATTAAAGGTATGGTTTCACCAACCCATTGGCAATTGGCAAACACTGGGTAAAGCTTGAGCATTTATCCTGGGAAATATAGCTCTTTAATCAAAATTATTTTTATTTGATTTAATAACGAATTAAAGATAAGTGTGTGTATGTTTGTGTTTTACATCAGTAAAATTAACATGATGACCTGTGGCACAATAATTGGGTAATTGGGTGAAACTCCACCATTGAGTTGTGAACAAAAGGTGCTGTTGATAATCCAGGAAATATTTGTGGTTAATGTTAACCGGTACAGAGCAATTGTGGTTCCGTCTTCCTTCAAATATCTTGTAAATGATTCACTCTGTTCCCGTAATGGCTTTGATCCTTCCTGTGCTGCCTCTCTTCTTGGGCTGTCCATGCATGGTTTTGGACCAGAACCTGCTTTGCTAAAACATCATGTTAAAACATCAAAGGGATCCAAAACAATAATTGAAACCTCACTGAAAGATCTTCACTCTAAATTTCACAAAGCCATTAGCAATGAGCAAACCGTTTAGGTGGACTTGGTGGACTTGTTTACAATAACGAACATGGTGTACTTTGCCAGTGTCCTTTGTTTGAGTTGGCACAGGTGCCGATTTGGCACAGCCACCGAGTCCTAAACTTTGGACCTTATTTCCCCCTTCCTTCAATCTTCTCTTGTGATGTGACCTTGGGTACAAGGAAGACACTGCACAAATAATAAAACAATATACATACACACAAATATAAACCAGTTTCAGGGTGTGTGTGTTCACACACACAAACGCATATGTTCACATGCACAAATATAAACTGGTTCTCTAATTACCACATCTTGATCTTTTTCTCTGTAGGCCAATATTGGACAAGATGAGGATTTTGATGCTGCCCGGAAGAAAGCAGAAAAACTGGGAGCCAAGAAGGTGATGCAGACCCTGTCCGTACTCCTCTAGAATAAACTCCCCTGAGCGCTGTCCGTACTCGTCTAGAATAGACTCCCCTGAGCGCTGTCCGTACTCGTCTAGAATAGACTCCCCTGAGCGCTGTCCGTACTCGTCTAGAATAGACTCCCCTGAGCGCTGTCCGTACTCGTCTAGAATAGACTCCCATGAGCGCTGTCCGTACTCCTCTAGGATAAACTCCCCTGAGCGCTGTCCGTACTCCTCTAGGATAGACTCCCCTGAGCGCTGTCCGTACTCCTCTAGAATAGACTCCCCTGAGCGCTGTCCGTACTCCTCTAGAATAAACTCCCCTGAGCGCTGTCCGTACTCCTCTAGAATAGACTCCCCTGAGCACTGTCCGTACTCCTCTAGAATAGACTCCCCTGAGCACTGTCCGTACTCCTCTAGAATAGACTCCCCTGAGCACTGTCCGTACTCCTCTAGAATAGACTCCCCTGAGCACTGTCCGTACTCCTCTAGAATAGACTCCCCTGAGCACTGTCCGTACTCCTCTAGAATAGACTCCCCTGAGCACTGTCCGTACTCCTCTAGAATAGACTCCCCTGAGCACTGTCCGTACTCCTCTAGAATAGACTCCCCTGAGCACTGTCCGTACTCCTCTAGAATAGACTCCCCTGAGCACTGTCCGTACTCCTCTAGAATAGACTCCCCTGAGCACTGTCCGTACTCCTCTAGAATAGACTCCCCTGAGCACTGTCCGTACTCCTCTAGAATAGACTCCCCTGAGCACTGTCCGTACTCCTCTAGAATAGACTCCCCTGAGCACTGTCCGTACTCCTCTAGAATAGACTCCCCTGAGCACTGTCCGTACTCCTCTAGAATAGACTCCCCTGAGCACTGTCCGTACTCCTCTAGTATAAACCTATCTGACCCTGGCTGCACATGGCTTGCTTCAACCTGTGCAGGTGTTCATAGAGGATCTGCGAGCGGAGTTTGTGGAGGAGTTCATCTGGCCCTCGGTGCAGGCCAATGCCATTTATGAGGACCGGTACCTGTTGGGCACCTCTGTGGCCCGGCCTTGCATTGCCCGACGACAGGTTCAGATCGCCCAAAAGGAGGGGGCCCAGTTTGTGTCTCACGGAGCCACAGGAAAGGTGAGCGTGTGTGTGTGTGTTGAACCTTTGACATCCATCCAGAACCTACAGGTGATATACCCCTATATATCCCCCATATCCCCCTAGTAATCACTAGTGTGTGTGTGTGTGTGTGTTCTAACTGCACAGATGGGTTAAAAGCGGAGGACAAATTTCAATTGCGGTGTAAAAATCACAATTGACAAATATGGCACATTTACACATTTACATTTACATTTTTTATACAGGCAGGTAACTCATGAGGAAAAGGTTATAGGAGCCCCACACTGAACGGTGCTCTCTGTAGAGATGTTCTGATCAGTCAGCTGCAGTGCAGGGTTACAGGTCTCGCCTCCCCAGCTACAACAGAGAAGACGACAGGAAGGGGAAAGGGAGGAATGGTGGAGAACAGGAGAGGGTGGAGCGGTTAGTGAAAGAAAAGCAAAGGAACGGGTAGAGAAATCATTAAATCTGGGTTTGTGCGTGTGATAAATGTACATCAATTATCTTCCATGAAGAAAGTTCATGATTGTGTATCACACATGGTTTTGGTGTTGCTTTTCATTTTTTTGGCCACTAGATGGAGACAAATATTTCATTACAGGCCAAGGGCCGTTTCCAGAACACAGATTACACCTAGTTCTGGAGAGGGAAAAGTCAAATGTTTTTGTCTGTCTGGTTATTTATTTATGGATTTTTTTTTTCCATTTGTAGGGTAACGACCAAATTCGATTTGAGCTGACATGCTATGCGCTCTACCCTGAAGTGAAGGTGAGCACTGGAGACTTTATTGGGGCTTGTGCTGTCTATACGTTCTCCACATCGCCTCGCATCATGTTTTCACTCCGTGTGTGTTTCTCATCAGATCATCGCCCCGTGGAGGATCCCAGAGTTTTACAACCGTTTCCCAGGCAGGAAGGACCTGATGGAATATGCAGGGGTATCGTATCCATAAAGACTTGTACATTCTGTCCAGATATAGATGGATGTTGGAGCAACATTTGATGAAATGACAATGCTGAATTATTTTATCCAGCAGGACCTACTAAAGAACTGCGTCTGGTTAATTACGGTCTACAATTTGCCAATTTGTCATTTATCTTTAAAAGACCCCAAACCCCACTGAACTGAACTGAAATGTATGCTGAAATACCTGCCATACCTCTAATCAGACAACACTGTTCTTCTGTATTGCTGGGAGTTAGACAAGCTTTTGGCCACTAGGGGGGTTCTTTAACTATTTCAGCATGCTTCTCTGATACTCTTGGGACACACCGATACCTTCCACAGTCTTCAATCAATCAATCAAATTTTATTTATATAGCGCTTTTTACAACAGTTGTTGTCACAAAGCAGCTTTACAAGTGCCGAGTCCTAGCCCCCAGTGAGCAAGCCAAGGGTGACAGTGGCAAGGAAAAACTCCCTAGTTTTTTGCATGAGGAAGAAACCTTGAGAGGAACCAAGACTCAGGGGGGGAACTTATCCTCCTCTGGCCGACACTGGTCACCATGACAACAACAACAATATAGACAGAATGTAGACAGAATGTAAAAGATGCAATAATGTCCATTTAGACCGAAAAAGATGTAATAATGTCCATCATGGTGTAGGCATCCGGTTAGGCAGGAGGTGGCCGGCCAGGATGGATCGCTTGTCTCTCCTCATCTCATTATTCCTCAAGCAGGCGGGCAGCCATGTGGAGAAATGAAACAGGGAAAATTAGCTCTGTATGAGGACATATACGGGACAGGTAAAATTATAAACATTTCTGGAGTGTGGCAGCAACTCCGGCACTAAGTTAAATTATTACAGCCTAGCTAAAAAAAGGCAGAACCAGAAGGTAACATAGGCTTGGGGGCATTCTGAGACAATGGCATCCGTCCACTGCACTGTCAACAAACTTGAGTGACCACGAGCAGTGACGGGATGACAGCACCAGCACCCTAGTCTACCATAAAACCCTTCGTCTATGAACCCCTGGATCTGTACCTTTATCTAAGGGGGATATTAATTATCAAACGCTAGACTAAATAAGTGGGTTTTCAACCTAGATTTAAAGATTGTGACTGTGTCTTGGTTCTTAAATCCCCTTCAGGGTCCTTCCTTTTTATTATTTTTTAAAATAAATTATTATTTTCTTAAGATGCTCTGAATTGTTCAAATAATTCTCATTATCGGAAACCCTGATGTTATTAGTGGGTCACTTTCTGCATCTGGTTTCAGAAACATGGTATTCCTGTTCCCGTTACCCCAAAAGCCCCCTGGAGCATGGACGCTAACCTCATGCATATCAGGTGAGGTCTTGCATCCGAACACCAGAGCACTGGAGACACACCTGAGTTTTGGATGCTCTGCCTTATTTCTGACTGCTATATTGGAACATGACATTGAATTACAGTGAGACTAGAGAACAGCTTGAGTCTTGTTGTACTAAATGTGGTCTTCTCTTTCCCCACAGTTATGAATCTGGAATCCTGGAAAATCCCAAAGTAAGAGACCATCACCTGACACGAGCTCTCAAAAAAATAAAATGAAATTTGAATCAATTTAGTAAATATTCACATTTGGGAGTACCGGTATGCTATTTTTGTATTTTATTAATTGCAAGTGAAAAGCAAACGTTGCAGATAGAACTGAGAGGCGATGCACACTATCTGCGCTTGTTTGCTTGGGCCTGGGGGTCGTCCCAGCTCTGGCCGCAGCGTTCAAATGGCGCGTTCCCTCAGAGTGGGGCGTCCACGTGACCCCCGCTCACCTCTCCCCAGCCCCCCCCCCCGGCCTTTGTGTCTGCCCTTTCTGATGCTCCCCGCTGGCCCCCGGACGGGCCTGGGACAGACACTGACCTGTCCTCACGCCGGCCCTGGCTAATTCCTGATTTCATGGGAATCGGCGGGCCAGCTGGGCCTCCTGGCTGGCCCGCGCGTTGGGGATGAGCATTGTCCCCCCCCGTGGGCCTCAACGTGGGAGGGGACCCGTTTCATGGTGACACCGTGACGCTGGCATGTCACCATTAACAGTAAAGTACAAAGATCTCAGTCATGGAGACGTGTCATGAGGAGAGAGAGAGAGAGGGAGGGAAAGAGTGTATGTGAGGGAAAGTGTGTGTGTGTGTGTGTGTGTGTGTGTGTGTGTGTGTGTGTGTGTGTGTGAGAAGCTCACCTTACTCCCGTTACACATGTGCCTAGTACCCGTCACGTTTCTATAGGCTGTTTGGTATTACTGTACTGATGAGAGAATTTAGATGGAAGATCTCCTGTTCTGTAATAATTTGTGAACTATTGACTAAATGTTTGTAATAATGTTGTTGTAATAAACACAACAGCTTAAACAACCCCCTCTGCCTTTTCACATCCGACCCCAGATGTGTCCTGCAGCCAAATTAGACGCCATTAAAATAGCACCTCTGACCAGTTAAAGACCCGCCGCCTGTCCTTTAACCCCTGGTCTTAGAACGACCAGGGGACGCGTATGAAAGGGAGACGACAACGACATCAGGATGTTTGGTAAACACAATGAGACCTTTGGTGTGACTAGTTGCTCTGAAGCATCGGTGAGAGGAAGCGGGCGTGTCACGGGGGTTCTGCAGCACGGCAGACGGGCCTTTGTCCCGAGGCAGCGCTGCTGTGTGTGGTCAGCGTTTCCGCAGGCCCGACTAGAATCGCTCTGTTCCCCTTCGTTAATGCGGACTGGGTCACGCGTGCGGTGGCGTGGCCCAGGCGGGCCCGGTACAGTTGTTACCCTGCCGCTGCTATGACGGTTACAGGACAATTCACAGTCTGCTTTGAACTAGCCTCCGTCTGACCGGTGGGTTTTGATAGGGTCCCTACTGTTTGCTTTTCCCAGCACGTAGGGTCCTTGCAGGTCCCTGTGTGTTCTGTGTGTTGTGTCCTGTGGTCTACTGGTGTGAGGTGTGCTTAACTGGTTTAGCTACCTGAATCAGAACACAAAAATAACAACGGTAATAAAGGCAGTGTGTGTGTGTGTGTGTGTGTGTATATGTCATGAACACTGTTCCTTTATGTAGAACAGTTGTTGATTTTCCTGGGGGATATCCAAGCTGATGGTGTAGAAGATTTCTGACCCTTCACCTTTAAGCCTGAGGTGAGCATTAGAATTGACAAATGATTCTAATGCTCTCAGTCTGTTAACTTCTTGCTTTGAGGGGATTTGGGGGGGGGGGGGGTGTATTTGTTGCGTTCAACACTTTTGAACATTTAGTGGCTTTCCAGAAATTGGCTATATTTTAACCGCAAGCTGGTTTGTGGTATTGTGGGACCCGTGTGTGTGTGTGTGAAACGCATACACAACCCTGTGTTTGCGGATGCACAATGTTGCTCCCCAAACGTTTCTGGTTAGAATGCATCCCGTCCCCCGATCACATCACCCCCCCCCAGCCCTCAATTTACCATCACCGTGCACCAGATAGAGAGCAATAGTCAATTTAAACGTCACTTCCAGCTCAGTGCCCCAATGTGGACGCTGCCTCTCATTCCTGTCCCTCCGTCCGCGCCTGGTCCCGCCCCTCCGCTACCGCTCCTGTCGTGCGTTCTTCGCTCTCCTCCTCTCCCTCCCTCCCTCACTTCCCGCTCGGGGAGGGGGGGCTTTGATTGAAAGGCAATGAAGCAGCTAACGTGTGGAAAGTGAGAAATTTACTGGCTCCGAGTTCATGCGACGGTGGTCTTTCACGCCAGCGCTTTCAGCCGCCCCCGCGGGACAACAATACGAGCGGGAGGGGGGCGGGGGGCCCGATAAAGAGCGGTGCAGCGGAGACGAGGCAGGCTGCGGTTCACGGGCCATTTGCCACCAATGCCCCCCCCATCCCACCCCCGGCAGCTCCGCCCCCCCCCCCCCCCCGCCACGCCCTTTCGGGAGCATGCGGCCGGGCCTGGGCCGGCGACGGGGTGCAGGAATTGAAATTCATTGATCTGGATCTGGTGGCAGTCTGTCTGTGTGGCTTTCTCTCCACCTTGTTTTTCTGCCTCCGTGGACTCTGTGGGATTTGTGCGCAGGACTCCGTGTGTGCTGGAGTTGGGCAGGGAGGGTGAAGCTGTTCGGCTCGAATGAGTGGAGGCTTCGGCCGCGGTTGTTGCTTCTAGTGAAATCTCTAACGCAATTCCAAAGGTTTACAGGCCGTTAGTCACAGAATCCTGTTTTCCCCACACGTTGTAGAGGCACCTGTTGAAACAACAACCGTGTAGTTTGAGTCCCCTTCACTGATGCATTGAACCTTCATCATTAGGCCTGTGTTGAAAAAATCGATTTTCCGATTCAGAATCGATTAGCATATGATGATCGATTCGTACGTCCAAAGATCAATTTTTTTTTTTTTTTTATTATAATAATTTTTTACATTTCCCCCAGTGAACTTTTACCCCCGTCTCGTCACTGAATTCACGTGCTCGGTCTAACTAACTGTAAAACAACATGGCGTCGGACAGTGACTGTAACGACGATAGTCAAATCGGCAATCTAAAAACAGGACAGTTTATCCAGTGTCAGTGACTATTTACAGTTAGTCCATGTCACTGACAGTTTACCCAGTGTTTTTACAGTTTAAAAAAGTTTGAAATGTTCTTGTAACGTTGGGTGCAAGGCGATGGACGAGACAGAATCCTTTGCACTTTCCAAATCGTTACGTTTATTACATTTACCGAAGCGCAGACAGCGCACATGAAACACATTTACATAGAACATGTGTGACTCAAACAACGACAAGCACGGGACGCTGCGCGAATGCACATTTAAGTAGACAAACCCCACGTGACGACGAGCCACAGTTGAGACGGATGAACACAAGACGCACCCGCACCCACGGAGATACACAGACGAGTAGACGCAGACGACGTAAACACACAAGCCCAAACGGGAGGGGTCGGGGTCTTCAACGTGACAGTTCTGTTCTTATATTCTCACTTTAAAGAAAAATACATTTTATGAAAATGTTTACATTTTATACTTTCAGTTTATTAAGTGTGAGCACTTTAAAAATAAAAATGCATTTGGTAGCAAGAGCTTTTGGGTGAATTCTTAATTATTTCAATCATAATAATAATACACTGGTTAGTGTCCCAGTAGGAGTCCACTGTTGCAGATATAGACACCTCAAAGATGTCCTCTGTTTATTGTCCTGGATTACCTTTCTTGAAGGTAGATTTATGATTACCCTTTTCACCAGTCTTCCAGCCACCAGTGGCGCAAAAAGGGGGCATGCAGCGTATGCGACGCATAGGGGCGCTGCACTAGAGGGGGCGCCAAATCGATGAGATATAATATAGATGGATGTATCCGTCTTACCCCCGTCAACAACTTTAGTTCGGGGGGCGCCGATAGTATGTTTGCATACACCTCAGAAAGTAAGTAATTGCACCCCTGCCAGCCACCAGTAACTATTTGCCGATTAATATCGATATAATACTAGTTTTAACATGTTGCTTCTGTAAACAGTCAGGAAACGGCTCAAATACATTTTAATAATACTAAACCCTGAATTGGATTGAATCGAATCGATTAAATCTGATTAAATCGAAATAAACCTATTCTTAATCTTCGGAATCGGATCGATTCTTGGAATTTGAATCAATACCCAGCCCTACTCATCATTAATTAAACATGACCCGAGGAAGGGAAACGTGGGTGGTGTACCAGAGAACGGACGTTTTGGTCTGGCGGTCGAAGCTGCCCGGTTCAGGTCAGGCTATGGACGTTCCTCCCTTCCAAAATGTATGCTTGTATTTCGGTTTTTGAGTTCAACTTTACCTGTCACAAACTTCAGATGCCTCAAATGGCATTCTTGGCATTCAGGGGTTCTTACTGCAATTAGTCAGAAGTTCTCGGAGCCTGATTTTTACTGTGAACACGTAGCATCGAATCGTTTCAGGACGGCCTTCCTCCCGACACTTGCTTATCGTTTGATCTTGTGACGGAGAGCAGCGATGTGGAAAATAGCGGAAGCCCCGCTGGGCGGTCGGCTCCGCCGTTGAGTTAAAGGTATGGCGTGTGCTGCTCGTTTGGACACGAGATTAGTAGTTCCAGAGCGATGCTGTTTGTCTGGTAAAGGTTTCCATTTAAATGCGCCCAGTAGTTATTTTGCATAGTTCCCCTGCAATTTGCTTCAGCTCCCGACGCACGGTGTCTGCTGTGACGACGTAATGTCGGGTAATTGGCAGGGGGTGTCGTCGTCCGACACGAGACCCCCCACCACCGCCTCAACACACCCACCCACTCGTGAGGGAGAGAGAGAGAGAGGGAGAGAGAGAGAGAGAGAGAGAGAGAGCCTCCACGCTCTGCCAAGTGGAAGTGGCATGAGTTGATTTCCCTTGTTTGTGGCACTCTTCTGGAAACATTTTGCTCAAAAAAAAAAAAAAACAACATCAAAAAGAAAGTGTTTTGAACCGTTAGCAGGCAAAGCCAGTGAGGAGATATGTGTGTGTGGTTTTTATTTTTCTTGGGGGGGATCTCATGGACACCCCCAAAGGTGCATGATGGATGTGATGAGAACAGAATTCAGGTTTTTGTTGTTTTGATCGTTTGTCTCTCCTTTTCTGCAGAACCATGCTCCATCTGACCTGTACTTAATGACCAAGAGCCCTGAACAGTCTCCCAACACACCAGATGTACTGGTGATCGAGTTTAAGAAAGGTAGGTGTGTGTTGGTGTGCGTGTTGGGAGCTGGACCTCTGTTGCGTTCTGATCTTGATTAATGAAGAACCATGTTGTGACCTAGACTCTGTCTAAACCCCACACCAGCACAGCTTAATCCTGTGGGCCCAAAACTCCAAACACCCCGACCCAACAAACATTGCTCGTGGCTGGTTTTAGAAAGCTGGGAAGGAACCAGTGATGTTCAGATGTTTGTTTGGGCTTCCAGGGGCATCCAGCGTTCTCACACAGGCCGCTCACAGCAGGGTTGCCAGCGTCCGCTGAAGAATGTTGGATAGGTGGAGTTGATCAAAGAGAAACGTAGCCGAGGTTAACGGTTTTATGCAGCGTTTCAGTGAGAAGGCCTCCCTCTTGGGCACAGTCCACATGACTAACGCTTCTTTATGTCGGAGCTGCAGTTTCTTTTGCAGTGTTTTTGATCACCTGATCTTGATTGGCTACATTAGAACAAACCCCCTGAAGTTACCCACAGCTTTATTTTTTGGTTGGGGGTTTTTTGTTTTCTTTTGGTGGTTTTTGTTTTGCCTTTTTCTTTTTGCAGCTGAAGGGAAAACTGTCCTTTTTTTTAAATAACCAGTTCCTTAGACACAACCGATGCTGGGGATTCTAAGCACCCCCCCCCCCTTTCCCCCCCAATACAGAGTTTTACTAAACAGGATTCCAGTGAACTGGTAATGTGATTGGATCAGACAGTGAGGTCATTGTGCTCTTTTTAGCCCGTCTATGATCCTTTCTGAAGTGCAATTAGTATTCATAGGTATTTCAGCCTCCTCCTTTTAGTGTCCATGAGAAATGGTGGTTTACTGACGCCCACCAAATTTGCTTCACCCTCCCTGCTCCAGTAATAAAACCGAGGGGGGGGGGGGGGGGGCTTTTAAAAAAGCCTTTATTCTTCTTTTATTCTATTTTGCTTTCTCTGCTCTTTCTCATGGCGCCTTTTTCTCCTCGTCCTTTTCCATCCCGCCCCTGCCCTCCTTTTTTTTATAATTTTTTTCCGCCGTCCTCTCCTGCGCTCCGAGGACCGGCCGGAGCGCGAGGTGGAGCGCGAGGGGAAGAATGCGGAGCGTTTTAATTTTTCCTACAACTGTGTCTTCTGCACCATTGTTCGCTCTCTCGCTGCCGTTCTTAGCGGAGGGAGGAGGAGAGGAGGGGAAGACGCTGATGAATACACTCCCGTTTTTGAAAGGCCGCAGGGCGGGCCGGGCCTTGCTGGGCTGGGGGGGGGTTATCGTCTTCCGAGAGACTCCCGCGTTTCACGCCGTGGCTTAATTTATTTGAACTTTTAATCTAATTATTAACTCTTTGGGGGGAAGGCGTGCTTTGTCGGGCGGGCGAGGCCTGCACTTTGGGGGTGCCCCGTGCCCCATCGGGCCTGCCCCCGCCGACCGGGAGATGGGAATGGGGCAGCCGACAAAAGGCCTTGTCTGAAAATATTTTGTCAAGCCCTTTTTATATCGTGTCATTCTAACAGGGCTTTTACACCCACGGGCGAGAAAAGGGCAACCTGAAACGCTCCATTCCAACGTGATTGGCAACTGTAAGCATGCTAAATGCTAATGAGGCACCCAGATGCAGGAAGGGGGGGTTAAAAACTTTCCACACTTTTTCTCCCTCAGTTTTCCCCTTCAAAAGAGCCCCGTAGCCCTCTACTCTCCCTCCACCTCTCACCACCACCACCACCACCTTGGCCACCCTAAGCCCCACATCTCTTCTACCTTTGGCCTGAAAGTCGATTACTTCAGACTAGGGACAAGTGGCCTTCTGACAGATTTCTAGGAGTTCAGGTGTTGCTGGCGTGAGGAGATTGTTGGACCAGGAGTGTTTGGCTCCTCCCTCTGTACCCAAAAACGGCAATGGACAAGTTGCCCTTTGATTGGACAAACCTATCAGGGCACAGATGTCATTCAGAACTGTTTATGGCTTTTCTATATAGTCCATTTTTCTTAAATTTTTGCCACTCTTGCATTCTTTCACACTCGTTCTTGCACACTCTCCCTCTCGTAAATGGAAGGTGTTTGCTCAATAGCTGGGGTGTGAAATTTAATTACTGAATGGCCTGTTCACAATTTCACAGCCTTCAAAGCAGTGAAACTGTTGAGCGTATCTGTGCTTGCTTCAGGATCCACAGAGGTAATCTAGCTAGCCCCGCCTCTCCTCCCCAGACACGCCCTCTTATCCTTTGCAGCCCTGTGTTTTAATCTGGGTGCGTGATCCTCAAATCTGCCGTCATGTACTTTAATTGAAGATACATGCTGCCAAACTCTGTGGCCAACGACCCCTGAAGCTCCTCTTGCATAATTCGTGCTGGGTTGGCCCACATGGCCTGAGGCACTAAATGAACACTAAATCTCCCTGCCAACTCTTATTTGGAACATTCTTAAATCCAAATTTAAAAAGATCCACTAGCGTAATTGTAGCTTTAGTACTAGATATGACTCGTGTGTGTGTGTGTGTGTGTGTGAGTGAATGCACACATTTTCACTGACAGGTGTGCCGATCAAGGTGTCCCACGGGAGTGATGGTACGACCAAGGACACACCTCTGGAGATCTTCTTGTATCTGAATGAAATCGGGTGAGTTACGACAGCACTGGAACAGTGGTGGGTCTGTAGGTCATGACTCTAATAGGCTCTCATACGTTTTACATTTAGAATCCACCACTGCTGGGGGCCTCTCGTGCACCAGAGGCCATTGAGTGGCCCCCAGAGTCCTGTACTTTGTGCAACTTTAGTGAATTTTCATGAGGAGCTGGGTTTTGACCAAATGGCTGTAAATTTTCTTTTTGTATTCAATTATACTGTACACTTGTAAATGCTATTTATGCAAAGACCTATGAATCCAATGTGTATTATATATAAACAGTGATGGCTTGGTTACCTTGAAAAAGTAATCCGATTACTCCTTTAAAAAGTAACTTAGTTACGTTACATATTACTTGCTTTTAAAAGTACCTACGTTAGATTACAAGTTACTTTAGTAGTTACATTCAGCAGCAAAATGAGTTTTTCCAATGGTCACTTTATTGGAAGTGCATTTTTAACAGTAACAATGTATGTATCTCCTGCTGTATGTGTTGCTGTGTGGAATTATTTGGAAATATATTTGTAAACGTAATACCAGCGAACTATTCAGTCAGACAGCTATTTGTGGTGAAACAAAATACCATTACAATTTCAAGCATTTTAAGTAGGCTATGTTAGCCAAAATTTCAGCACTTTTCAAACCTGGAACTCAAAGCAACATTAAAATTGGTCAGGTAAATGTTCCTTCCCCTGTTTTTGAGGGGTGTTTCTTTATGCTACCACATATCGTTACGGGAGGACACTGCACAGAACGACGTGAACGTGCTCGCGCTCTCACAGGGTCGTGCGGAGTCGAGCGCTACGGTCAGACACAAAAGTTGAACTGAGCCAAGAAGAAAGCAAAAATATATAGTTTTACTAAGGAAAATAAAAATAGTAACGCACAGTTGCTTGGATAAGTAACTTTAATCTGATTACTGGACTGGAAATAGTAACTCATTATATTACTCGTTACTGAAAAAAGTGGTAAGATTAGAGTAACACGTTACTAAGCAACTAAGTAACACATTACTGACATCACTGTATATAAATACAAATGTTTATGGGTCATTCATAAAAGCTGATGTAAATTTAATTAAGAAAAGTGTAGTAAATCATCCCTCAGTGTTCACAGGCTTTATATCAAAACAGGCCTTTTAAAATGGCAGCCAGAAGAGTGTGTGTGTGTGTGTGTGTGTGTGTGTGTGTGTGTGTGTGTGTGTGTGTGTGTGTGTGTGTGCGCGCGCGCGTGTGGTAGTAGTAATGTCCATTTTTTCCCCCCCCCCACTCAGAGGAAAGCATGGAGTTGGCCGGATTGACATTGTGGAAAACCGCTTCATTGGGATGAAGTCCAGAGGTACTCCTCTACCTCCTCCTCTCACACCTCCTCTCCCTCCTCCTCTCACACCTCCTCTCCCTCCTCCTCTCACACCTCCTCTACCTCCTCCTCTCACACCTCCTCTACCTCCTCCTCTCACACCTCCTCTCCCTCACCCGCTTCCCTCTGAGCTCCTTCCTCACCGAGATCATGGAACGCTTCTCCCAGTTCTGGTCCCGGCACTGTGGCGGTTCTGTCAAACTCCTTCCCTACAGTCTCGTCGGAGTCCCACGTGTGTGTGTGTGTGTGTGGGTGTGTGTGTGTGTGGGTGCCTTGCGTGTCTAGCTGTCCTGTGTCACTTCTGAGTGACCCCTCACCCCTGCATGTCCCTCTCACAGCTGAGTGTCGGGAACAAATTGAAATGTCCTCTTTGTTTTTTATCAAATGTGTACCAGTAGACACTGTGACAGCCTATGTTTATAACAAAGCCCCAAGAAGAATATAGTGAAGTGAGAGATTGTGTGTGATGTTTATTATTTTTTTAGATTTTAGGGACAGTGGGTTATCCGAGTGTTGATTTGGAAATGAGACTCTGACAGTTGTCTGCAGAAAGGTACCGAGCGCATGTGGTCTCCATGCGGGCGGTCCTGTCGCCATTAGCTGAACCTACTGCTGCTGTTGCATGTGCTGTCATGGCTGTCCGTCCAGGTGGGTGGAGAAGTCCGGTCAGGAGAGCGGCCGGTTCTGATCCACGTCACACAAGCTGCCTTTTTTTTTACGTCTGGCACTCTGGCGACTATGAGGTGTGGTGTGTTGACAGAACCCCTATGCCACCTCAAACATGTTCTTTTGAGGAGATTTTTAAAAAAATCTCTTTTGTGAGAATCGAGAAGTTGAGTGTCCTGGGACGTTCATGACTAATCGTGTCTCTTTCTGATTACACCACGTGTGTTAAAATGAGCTACCAGCTGCAATCAGTTAGTCCAGATAATTACAGAAGTATCACAAAGCATTATTGTTTATTACCATTTGTCTTAATAAATCTGTGTTGAGACTCTTACATTTGAGATTTCTAATGGTAATTGCTGTAACTAATAGTGAATCCATGCAAACAAAAAATGTCTGGGTCAGTGTGTAACATTTTGAAATGGGTTTTATTATTATTTATTTCGTTTTGTTGTTAAAATAGTTGCTAATGTTTTGCTGTAATCTGATTGCAGTATTAGAGTGTGTGTGTGTGTGTGTGTGTGTGTTTTTAGCAGCTTGGTCTTTTGAACTGTTAAAACCTGGTTTTAATTCCACTCTGCCTAGGAGTTGGGGATCTCTGCTCAGATAACACTAAGAATGCTAAATTGCCTGTCACAGTTTAATCTTACAACCTCACAGCTACCTGTGCACTCGCACACATACACAAACCCACACACACATGCACAAACCCACACGCACATGTACACACACACACACACACCCCACACATCTTTTGTCTCTTTCCCTTTCTCTCATTTTTGCCCTCTCTCTCCCTTTGTGTGTGTGTGTGTGTGTGTGTGTGTGTGTGTGTGTGTGTGTGTGTGTGTGTGTGTGTGTGTGTGTGTGTACACACACGCACAACTGTTTAAAAGAATAGTACTTGCAAATCAGTGGGCTTTTGTCTGGGTAATCTGTCCTTGCTGTTCCTTTTGGGAGCTTAACGCAGGGAGAGTTATCAGATGGCCCTGGGCCTGGCCCTCTTAGCTCTGCCTGTGTCCTCCCTTAAACCTGCGGCCACCGCCACTCCTGGCTGCTTAAGAGATCAGGCTCCTGTCTGAAGTCCTGTTTGGGCATGAAGCAGCGTGCTCATTTAGCTCTGAGCCTCTGCTGGCATTCGGAAAGTTCAAACAAATGCCCTTTTAGTCTGTAGAATGAAAAGATTCTTCTGAAAGTCATGTTCTGAGGCATCACTTGATGCACGAGTGAGCCTTGCGATGTCTGTGATCGATTGGTCTTGTCTGGAATCGCGCCTGGTCCTGTCCAGTGGAGAATGTGAGCGCTGGTGTCTGAGCGATTCCCCCCCCCCCCCCAACCGTCCTGTGGCTCTGTTGAGCTGCCTTCAGTCAAAAGGACAAACACAAACTGAAATCTCGTCGGCTACACGGATGACGCCGTTGTGAAAAGTTGGCGGCGCACTACTGAGTGATGGCTTCATTTCTGTGCAGGTTAAAAATCCCCCTGTGGCTGGGTCACACACACACACACACACACACACACACACACACGGGGCATATAAATTGCAGAGCAGGAAGGGCCGGGGCATATCTTGACGGACGAGGGCCGTTACCCTGTAATTTTGTCTCATCAGAGTGTCTGAAGTGGTTGAGGTACGGCGTGTTGGTCACTGGAAACGCCGATAGTCCTCGCTGGACATGCACGCGTGTAGTGTCCACCGCACATAGCTGCACTCCACCCAACGCCCACGCCCCTCCGCACACAGCCGCACTCCACCCAACGCCCACGCCCCTCCGCGCACAGCCGCACTCCACCCAGCGCCCACGCCCCTCCGCGCACAGCCGCACTCCACCCAGCGCCCACGCCCCTCCGCGCACAGCCGCACTCCACCCAGCGCCCACGCCCCTCCGCACACAGCCGCACTCCACCCAGCGCCCACGCCCCTCCGCACACAGCCGCACTCCACCCAGCGCCCACGCCCCTCCGCACACAGCCGCACTCCACCCAGCGCCCACGCCCCTCCGCACACAGCCGCACTCCACCCAGCGCCCACGCCCCTCCGCACACAGCCGCACTCCACCCAGCGCCCACGCCCCTCCGCACACAGCCGCACTCCACCCAGCGCCCACGCCCCACCGCACACAGCCGCACTCCACCCAGCGCCCACGCCCCTCCGCACACAGCCGCACTTCTTTGACGCACTCGCACGTTTTCGCGTTTTCTGGTTCTATTCGCGTCGTGTCTCGTTTTCTTCCCTCGAGGTGAAATGCAGTGATGCGTCAGGTGAGTTTTAGAACTTCATCTCCGCCCCCTCACGTTGGGCCCTGCCTGTCGTTTCCCTCTCCGTCAGGTATCTATGAGACGCCGGGAGGCACCATTCTCTACCACGCCCACCTGGACATCGAGGCCTTCACCATGGACCGGGAGGTGCGCCGCATCAAACAGGGCCTGAGCATCAAGTTCTCCGAACTCCTCTACAACGGTACGGAGCACTGCACTCCCAAATATGACAGAAATTACCTTTTTTTTTAATCAATCTCTCTCTCTCTCTCTCTCTCTCTCTCTCTCCCTCTCTCCATTGTCCTATTATTGATCATTCAGCACAAGATAAATTTTAGTTTGCACCTGGCCAGGTAAACACACAGCGACAGATGCAACATGAAGATAAAAAAAAAACTGTCAGCATAGCATTTAAACCTGTTCTTAATCAATATACACTCCCATATATCTCTCACTCACACACACACACACACACACACACACACACACACACACTCACTCACTCACACACAGAGTCTCTCTTCTCCCCCCTTTCTCTGGCTCAGGTGTGATAATCTCTCTGTGGCAGGTAACAGCAGGCAGCTCTCTGGTCTGGCCCTCCATTCTCATAATGGGATTTGGCCCCATTAGTGGCTGATTACAGATCAGCCCCCCCTGCAATTAAACCCGCGCAGGAGGGGGGTGGTACACCTGACAAAGGTGTTAACAGCAGGGTGCGAGAGAGGCCGATTAAACTAGTTAGAGCGCTACGTTGGGGAAATGGTGGAGGACGGAGCCGGGCAGGGTGTGTGTGAGGGTGTAGGTTAGTGTGAAGTTAGCCATCTTTGAGGCCTTCAACCGTGGTCGGTCTCTAGCAACGCTGTGGTGCCTGACATGGGTACAAACACCCCTCCTCCTACTGTTACAACTTTGTTGAGGATCGTCCTCTCGCGTTATACAGTCACGAAAGAAAGATCCTAAGAAAAACTGTTATTTATGCTGTATATGTGTTGTAATTGTGTTATACATGTGATGGGCACTTAATTTCTGCTGTTGCTGTATAAAATCCATTGTGTATTTTTAGACTAATGGCTGGTACCATCTCCATTCCCCTGTTGCCAGGTTTTTGGTACAGTCCAGAGTGCGAGTTTGTGCGCCACTGCATAGACAAGTCTCAGGAGAACGTGGAGGGGAAAGTTCAGCTGTCCGTGTTCAAAGGGAACGTCTACATCCTGGGAAGAGAATCCCCCAGGTCCCTCTACAACGAGGAACTCGTCAGGTAACGAGGAGGGGTGTGTGTGTGTGTGTGTGTGTGTGTGTGTGTGTGTGTGTGTGTGTGTGTGTGTGTGTGTGTGTTGAGGGTCTCGTGTCCTCTTGCTCAGCTCACACCATGTGTAAAGAGAACAACCAAAATATTAGGTGGACATGGCCAATTAGAAGGTGAATCCAACGTTTCATATTCACTCGTCTTTCACATTCGTTCGTCTCTTTCCTCCTCTCTCTTGTCCTCTCCTTCCTTCTGCCTCGTAACTGTGGAACAGTGGGTGCACTGTCAGCGTGCTGACCTCTGCGTGCCCTCGGGCAGAGCTCGGCTCTGACCAAAGCGGAGTCCCCATATGCCTGCGTCTTCTGCTAATGGCCCTGGTGGCGGTGGGAGAGGTGTGCGTGGTCGGGGTGGGGGGAGCGGCCCGTTTCATGCCGATTTAAGCGTGGAGACGGGTGGCTGAAAGGTCGGCCCCCGTGGGCCCCAGCCGGCTCTGCTCCGGGGCCCTGCACCCGGGCCGGTGTTGGGTTGCGTTGTTCCCTTGGCGCACGGCCCTCTGGGTATGAATGAGAAGCTCATAAAGAGAGAATTGTTCCTATTTCTGGGAAAGAGTCGCTGTGTCTCTGCCTCTCTCCCTCACCCTGTGGTGACTCAACAGGAATCAGTAAATGGTGTCATTAGCACAGTGGTGTTCCCCACACGCCATATTGATCCAGAAGAAAAGTCACAATGTGGCTGTCTGCCGATTACAGAGACATTTGTACAGACAGCTGTACGTACAAAGACGCACTAGGACATAGATGCGTGTACATGCACAAAGAAGAGTAAGAGGTCTGATTTTTATGTACTTTGCTGCATTCAGCAAACTGTGTGTGTGGTGTGTGTGTGCATCTTCCCCTGCTAATTTCCAAATGTTTACCTTATTGTTGGGGTTCTTGTTAGCAGTGTGAACATGGCACTGTCCTCCCAGTGAGCAGCACCGCACCATGATTTTGAACGTGCGGTAATTGTGCA
The DNA here is from genome assembly GCF_052324685.1 of Brachyhypopomus gauderio. Taxonomy (NCBI): domain Eukaryota; kingdom Metazoa; phylum Chordata; class Actinopteri; order Gymnotiformes; family Hypopomidae; genus Brachyhypopomus; species Brachyhypopomus gauderio. The sequence goes on from NC_135217.1 coordinate 8,268,964, forward strand.
ATGGAGACAGCAGAGAAGAGCAGTGAGTGGAGACCTGGTGGGTGAAGAGGAGTCATGTCTGCCCATGTTGTGGTTATGAGGTTTCTGTAGGGCTGGACCTTCACAAAGGTGTCAGAGGAAAGTGGCCAAAAAACCAGTCAGCCCCCTCCAAACCCCCAGACAAGGGCCTGTGTAAGCACATCTACAGCAGAAAGAATGAAACTGAAGGGGCCAACCCAACAGAGTTTACTCAGCCGCATCTTCTAGGTCAGAGGTTCCCAACCTTTTTGCGACTGGCAGCCCACTTAACCCACCACAAAACGTTCCAAGGCCTGTGCGAAATTTTAATTGACCTTTTTAAATTGAAACAAATACTGGGTCTTGACTGCTGTGTTTCCTGAGTGTTGGGTTACGCTTGGCTTTCTTTGTCAGAGATATGATTACCGCTTGTGGATGGTCCAGCGTCACGATCTTTTATTGTGAAAGAATGTAATTTTTTCTCTATGCAAGACTCATTCAAGACTATATATCTATATATATAAGACTTAATATCACTATCACAATAACTTGCTAATTCATCAGGCTTTGGCAGTCATATGGCTGTACTGTTGCAGACCAAGCAGTGAACTTGAACTAAATTGTTTTTGAAAATTTGCGTAATGTCACATCTGTAATTGTTGACGCGTCTGTGTGTATTTGAGGCGTTTCTACTTTGCGGAACACGCACAAAAGAAAAACTTGGCCAGCGGCACCCTGGCAATACCACTGCGGTCCACTAGGGGGCTGTGGCCCACAGGTCAAACACCAGCGCTCTAGGTCTCTCTGAACTGCTCTTCCTTTAGAGAGAAACTGGCCTGGTGCCAAACGGGTGTAACACATCTTTTGTGCTCCCTCCCTCAGCATGGACGTGCAAGGCGATTACAACCCCTGTGACGCGTCGGGCTTCATCAGGATCAACGCAGTCAGGTGGGTGGCGTCACGCCCACCTCGTACGCTCTTCCAGGTTTTCGTCGGCGTGTCCGTCTGATTCCCGTGTCCTCTCTGTTTGTCTAGGCTCCGGGAACATCACCGACTGCAGGGCTTGAAGCAGTGAAGACCCAGGCTCACTCCACCGGCCACACTTACTGTTGTGTTCTGGCTGTAACACTCTAATCAAACTGCTATGTAGTACGCTTTGCCATGGCTGCCTTTCAGAAGTTGTTATTAAAAAAACGTTAACAACCCCTTCTTGTAGTAGAGAGATACCATCTCTAAATCCCTAAATTTTGAGTGAACGTTCGTTATTGGTGTTCAACTCTGTCTTCAGTCATACTGCACACATTCTAACAGTTTGTTACATTTCATTCAAAAATTTAAAAACATGGAACATAAGACGTTTGTTTTACGTCGCTCATGTCCAAATGGCTCAGGCCATGATTTTTGTGGCCGTTTAGGGTTAGAAGTGAAAGTGATCTGCTTGGCTCGTGAGGTGGCTTTTTAACCTGGAACAAAACAACTACCCAACAGTTTCATACACTTGAATAGTGTTTTTGTGCCTTGTTCTGTCTTGTACACTTGTGTCTCAAAGAGTAGAGCTGTTATAAAGATGTGCATTCAAACAAAATGATGTTTGTGATTTGTATTGCTTAGGCAGGCCGTGTAGGCTTCGAGTCGCACTAGATAACGTGTGTGTGTGTGTGTGTGTGTGTAGAGAGAGAGAGAGAGAGAGAGAGAAAAGCCTAATTATCCATGAAGTACCCGTGGTCTCACACACATATCCAGACAGGAAATTACCACCTGAATATGACGCCTTTTTTTTTTTTTATCCATCAATATAAGATAACCAAACTTTCACAACTGTTCTTAGTGATATAAGCAGGGCTTAATTTGTAAATCAAACTTTGCCGGAACGCAAGCGTAAATTGTTACACTGGCGGTATAATATTTTGCCGGCTCGAGGCAGAGTTCCCGGAACGCATGCTTCAAAATTAAAGAGTTCCCGGATCCTGTTCCTGCAGGATCTGGCTCAAATTAAGCCCTGAATATAAGGTGGTGTTTGCCTCCATGGGTGTTGAGGCAGAGGTTCCCACATCTTCTCATCGTTGGAGATCTCCACACCACAGAGCTCCAGAATGGCTTTGGCAGCCCACACACGCTCCTCCTTCACGTCTTTCCGTAGACGAAGGACGTACGCACGTCTGACGTGACTCACGTGTCCCAGCAGAAATGCAGCTCAGAAAGGTTTACAGATGAGCCTCTGAACTCGAGGAGCTGTTCGGTTATCACACTGTGTGTGTGTGAAGGAGTTACTAAGAGCTGCTATTATGGCAGTGATAATCACATTTCAAATAGCTTACCAATCTAAATCAGAAATCACAGCATAACTCAAAATAGCAGAGCCTGTACAAGACCAGACTCCTTCCTGATTATGAAGACTGCAGTCATGAAACCGTACAAGCAGTACAACTCTGAAATGGTTTGAGAAAGTAGGACGTGGCTCTTTTAACCTTGTTTGAAGTCCATAATGGAAAAAAGTAAATCGGGTCCCTGTGGCAGAACATCAAAGTGATTGGCTGTCACTGGGAGGAAGTCTTATTCCATCCAACAACACAATGGCAACAAGGGGAACACGGCTCTGTGTCTGGGCGTCTCCCGGTGTTCAAAGGGGACTCGGACAGCATCACCTGTCGGGGCAGGTATGACGTAGGTGAGACCTGACCAATGAAATTAATCATTCTTGACCTTAGCCCAATTATCTCTCATTAACGGCTTCCCTCGGGAGCAGATGACACAATGGGGTGACATGAAAGTCCAAGCGGACACAAAACGAGCAGTAATGGAGCCCTCGTCTGGCTCTCTGGAAGCCCGTGTAAGACACAAAGGATCCTGTTGTCCCACGACTGCGTTCACATGTGCGACACCGTTGGGTTCCGTCAGTGCCGTCATGCCGGCTGTTACGTCCGTCGGAAACGGTCGCAGCGTTATCTGGAACAGGTGTTGTAGAGTAGCAGAGCTCATTACCTGCCCTGTGATGTGAGGTGACGAAGGATCCATTCTTCTGAAGAAATGTGTGGAACACTTGGTGGTGCCTGTGGATTGCACCTAGAACATCTGCAGGATCACATTCCCAGTTTAAAGCAAACAGAAGACACAGTGAGGGATCTATGGAGTTCTATGGATCTATGGAGTTCTTTTTATATTCCTTGAGTAATATGTATCTAAATTGTATTTGAGCTTTGATTAAAACTTTCCTGATATATAGAAATGCAAACTTTTGACCGGGACTTCCTTCTTACCTGCTGTTGTTCCATGTTATTGACCTTTATGAGCTCCAGACATCACATGTACAGGCACAAATGGTGCAGCAGGTCCATTATCACTAATTAGAGTAACCCAAGACCTGCGTCCAAGACGGTAGTACCCCTGCATACAAGATGATATGGGGGGGTCCCCCTCTCTCTCAGACAAGAGCAGCCCACCTGAGGTTGAGAAACCTTGGGGAGATTAGATTTGAATTATGAGTCTTTTTATAATGAGCTGAGTTTGAAACCATTAAGTGGTTTTCCGTTGAAGATGATAAATATTTGATAGCGATTACATTTAGTGGATGCAGTCGCTTGAGTAAATCTGTGTTGTGATTATGACTCTAGAGTAAAGATCGGAGTAAAGCAGAGTGTTAACAAGCCCTAAAGGTCGTCTCCGTGCGCTAATGGGCTAGAAAATGATGTCATCATCTCAGTGCGGTCTGTCTTCTGTCTTCTAGATTTATAGCAAGGTGAAACAATCCACAAACTGATGCAGAGTTTTAACAGAATTGTTGGGAAACTTCTGTAACATACTTGAGGCTTTGGTTACCAACCAAAGCTTTCTTAAAACAAAGACTAGGCAATATAATAATCCATATAATAGTATCCATAATAATATATTAGAGTAGATCTCATAATAAGAGATAGATATAATGATAATAATAATGCCAAGTATAGCTGCTCATGTGGAAAAGCCCAAGTCAAACAATTCCTTACTTTCAATTATAGCTCTGCCCTCATTATAGTGCACTGAAGCCTTACAGAGATAAAAAAAAAAAATAACCGATTGGTGCGAATTACTTCTGTCACACTAAGCACCCCCATCATTTTATGGACCATGTCCCAGGCCATTTACATAACATGCAGACCCTCACCCATCTCGCCAATAAAAGCACTTCCTCGACAACATGCACTACTCTGAGATCCTGTGTTCACCCTCTCTGGGCATCTGTTGCTGTCAAAGGGCATCGTCTGCACCCCTGTATCCACTCCCACCCCCAGATCTATAAACAGATGGGTGGGCCATTACGGTCAAATCCTTGGTGTGTATGTTTCCGGCGAGCGCGTGATAAAATATTGATGGAAAAATAGAAATATTTTGCCTGGGTAAGACCTGCTCAGAGTCCTGCTGCTCTCAGGTTACACGCCTATGCACCGTGAGCTTGTGCTTTCACACTCTGACCCCATGGAGGTGCGTTCTCAATCAATGGCTTTTTATCAGAGGAAGTGGATTACCGAGCTTTTCAAGATTATACAACATAGGCTTTTGATGAGGCTAACAGATGTGTGGTTTGTTCAGGTTTTGTAGATGTGAAGTTTTAAAAGTCATGGCCTAATGTGGCCCTGTTTTTACCTGAGGAGGTGCATATGAACATGAACACACACACGTGCACACTACAAGCATTCTGCGAGAATGTGTGTGTGTGTGTGTGTATATGTGTGTGAGAGAGAGAGAGAGAGAGAGAGAAAGATGGAGGAAGATTGCCTGAGTATAATTGCGTATCATCTGAATTTGAAGAGTTTCAGCATTCTTAAGACTTAAAAAGATGTGCTTGTATAACCAGCTGTGTCATGTTTGAACACAATAACACCCCCCCCACCCACACACACACACACACACACACACACACACATGCACCAACGTGGTCTCCTCAGGCGTGCTAGTAATGTAGCATATTGATCTGAGTTGATAGATTTATTTTGCTCTCCACAGACGCTCTATCGGCTGCTCCACAGGGCCTGCAGGGATTGTTTGCCAGGTCCGTCATTACACGGTTCGATTTGTTTGCTCTGTGTTAGGTGGTCAGAGCTGGCAGGGTCTGGGCCTTGAACTCGGAGGGTTAAAGGTCATGCCCTGGTGAGCGCTTTCCTCTGCTCCCTGCTAAACCTTGTCTGGCCATTAAGGGTCCCACTTCTGCTCAGTCTTTTGTCTTTAATAGTTTTGTATAATAGGATGATTACCTGAAGACTATAGCATATAGCATGTAGATGATTAGATGATAGTTGATGTCATTCAAGGTTACAGAAAAGTAGATTAACGGTTAGCAGTGTGGTTGGGTAAATATAGTGAACACCACGTGGCTAGTATGTGGCTGACTTTGATGATGTGAGCGCACCTGCCACTAGAGGGCATGGAAGTGAAGCCTCTTTAGTCCAGTGGCCCGTGGCTGGAAGTCCACAAACAGCTCTTCGGTTGCCTCCACAAACCTGAGTGTGGCAGGGTGGAATGTTATCATCATTGAAATGTGTGTGTGTGTGTGTGTGTGTGTGTGTGTGTGTGTGTGTGTGTGTGTGTGTGTGTGTGTGTGTGTGTGTGTGTATGCGTGTGTGCTTTTCTGGACAACATGTACTATACATTTGAATATCTCTACATCTCTCTCTCTCTCTCTCTCGCTCTATATATATATATATATATATATATATATATATATATATACACTGTATATATACACTGTATATATATACATACACACACACACACACACGCATATATATGTTCTGCTTATGTGTATTGTAATGATAAGAAAGCATGCCTCAGAAGTTTTGTTGTTTTGTGTTTTTGTGTCTAGCTGTGTCGTACATTCAGGAAGGGCAAATATTCAGCATTTCTCCTCCTGGCCTGTGATGTTTACATGCTTGCAATGAGTGGTATTTGAGGTCCATTCGATCGGAAGGCTCTCATCGGCTCTAGAGGTTCGTTCCCTGATGTTTGGAGTAATGACAAGAAAAAGACAGTTTTAAATGAAAATGGCTTTGAAGATTCTCTCTCGCTCCCCATCTCTACCTCTCTGTCTTTTCTTCCCCCCTCTCTCCCTCTCAGAGCATGGTGAGAGGATTGCACAAACAAGTCCATTTACCTATTATTTCCTTTCAGTTGCCGATAGCAACACAATAACTTCTACTTGTGGGGGTGTGGAGAGAAAAGAACAAGACAGGTGGGGAGTAAGTGCATGGGTGGAAGGAGAAGGAGAGAAGGAGGAGAAAGAGAGATAGAGAGACAGAAAAAACCAGAGAGAGGGAGGGGAGCAGAGAGAGGGCTGGACAGCAGGGAGGGGTCAAGCCGCCCCAGCGGAAAGAGAGAAATGGCGGAGAAACCGTCGGTAATTTTCACCACGGGGTCCCTGCGTAATTGAGTCATTGAAAATACAGACTCCCGGATGATTCAAAGCAAAGTGGTTGGGGGTTGGAGAGAAAGAAGAAGACAGAAAGATGGCCGGAGCAAGAGCACGCCCGGCAAGCTCAGACTCTGAGTGGAAAAGGCCGTGCTTGGCACACACCGCTGAAGGACTTATCATGCCGGAAATACGGAAATATCACGCCGTCTAAATACAAAAAACTACCAACCCATACCTGAATTTAATAAAAAATTACCTGTGATCACATTATTAACAAAACCTTCTATTGCTTTGCATTCATCACTGAGATTATGTTTCTGCTTTAAAACTTCACTTTTCAGGACAGTAATCAAGATTGGTTTGAGTTGAATGAGGACCCCAATAGGCATTAGAGGAGTAAACATTCTCCTGTACTTTCTTTAGTCCCACAGTTTAGTCCCGCAGTGCTTTATGTTGTTCTTTTGTAGGACAGAACCATAGCATAGTTGTAACAGATGTTACAGATTTTGTTTTAAGCAGGATAACAACACACCTCCCTGCTCTTAGGGGCCGTGGACCAGCACCTTACAGGATGTGTTGTTATCGATGCAAATCCAGTCTGATATCGTGTGTCAGGTTTCCAGCTATCTGAATACCTCCTGCAGCTGGAATGAAGTAACAATAAAGAGTGTTACATGCAATTTTGCGCTTGGGATTCCTGGCTTGAATGTCACATGTGATGCTTTCTGAGCATTACTGTATATAGCGTAGCCTACAGCAGGTCTCTTTTTGTGTTTTCTCATTATTTCTCCTGTCCAGCGGGAGCAGAAAGGCACACACAGTTTTTTGAAGGGCAGCGAATTGTCTTTTTTTGTGGCTTGGCAGCCAGCCCAGACGTCTTGAGATACTCCAAATTGAACTCACACCCTTTGTGTGAATCATTATCTGCTGATACACAGACACTCACACAAAGATTATTCATGAATTTGAACGGGCGGGGGACTTGTTCTATGACACTTGATCAGCCCTGTACAGATGTTGAACTACTTTCAGAAAGGCCACAATTACTGATATGTGGGAATCCCAGTAGACTAGGCTACTATTTCCTTCATTTCTTCTTTTCTGACAGTTCCTGCTTAGGATAATCATTCCAGCCAACCTGGACTATAATGGTTCTCACTGATTCTTTGATGTCATGATTTGACATCTGCCCCATGGTTAAAATTCATTTTTGAACCACATGTTAAAAAAATCTTGTCCAAATGTCACTTGCACTAAATGAGGGCTTCACTAAGATGAGTTAGCTGGGACAAGGTAACAGAAACCATTCGGTTCATGCCTCTTCTTGTCTTTTTAGAGGTGACAAAATGCCCAGGGCTGATTGGAAAGGAAAAGTGATATCTGTGTGCATCCTTCTAGGTCAGACCCCCTACACACACACACACACACACACACACACACACACACACACACACACACACATCTTCTGTGTTTCTCACAGTGCTGTGTTGGTCATTTCAGTACACCCATTCTTCTAACTCTAATATGTCACACACCATAGAATCGTATCCCATGTAATAAACATTTGGGCTGAATGAAATGTAGCAGGCAAGGGCCAGGTTTTGCATTAACAGGGTTCGAATTTGCGGCTATTTTAACGCATTTAACTCGCATCTCTACTACTACTCGAGACTCTGCCAGATGTTCACGGTTAGACGTTTCCACATGTGCCCTACGAAAGAAATTCCAAGTCAGCTCACTCTATAACTGCACACTCATTTCACAACTGCAGCCTGCTCACAGCAATATTATATGCATGACCCGAGAAAAGAACTGAAAATATTTTTCACATTTCCCCATTGCTTTGTTTATTTTTTACAGCGTTTAGAAATAACCGAGACGATAGATCAAAAACCTAAGTGACATCGTTATGTTGTCACTACAATTTAGATTGAATTATTGACTAAAACATTAACATGTACTTGAGTTAGTGGGTGGTACTATGTACCTTTATTCTAAAGCAAAATAGATATAAAATATAGATGGTATCTTATTAGTTGGAGGTTTTCAGTTATTATTATTATTATTATTGTAGTTATAATAATAATAATTATTAAATTATATGTGTTTTAATTTTTTATTATTTGTTTATTTTTTATTATTACTCCATCTATCTATTTCACAAACAAAATAACCTCCTGACTTCACTATCTCTGGTGGACGTAGACCGCTCTAAAACACAGCGGGGAAATCCCCTCTCGCGGTGTTTCCTAGCAGCGTGGCGCGTTTCCGGTTCCTGGGTCGGCGCGTGCTTCCTGATCGGCTCGCGCTTCGCTATTTTTTATGTGTTGCCGCGAGCTGCCGTGGTAGGGATGATGATGATGGCGGAGCTGGTGCAGGGACAGGCCTCGGTGGCTCAGCCTGGAATGAAACCAGACGGCTTCGCCGACGCTTTACACCGGGCTCGACAGGTAATGCCCTTAAAACAGTGAAATACTGTAGAATGCAGATGTTATGCGAGGAAGTCCTTTCGGAGTGCTGGAGGAATGTACTTTTTAAACAGCGTAACCCCAGCCCCACTCGCTAGCAGCAAACCCACTCCTGTGCACACACGACGCTAGCGAGCAGGCTACCCACAAGGTCCAAGTGTTAAGACTTACATGGCAGTGCGTGCAGATTAAGGCAACGCGGGCCACAAGACGCCCAAAAATAAACCCAAGAACAAAATGCACTCGCTTTTCCCGATGCAGAAATCGGTTGACGTAGTTATCAAACAACTTTACGATTGTTCAGCCCACGGAGTTAGTTCAAAAACTGAAACCCAAGCAACAAACGGCAACCTGTTGTAGTGCCACAGAAGTTAGGAGCCAGTTAGCTGGCGTCTCCCCGAGCTAGCTAACAGCCGAGCTAAAGCTAGTGGCCGTGTGGCCTAGTTCCGCGAAGCCCTGCAGCCACCTGATTTCACGCGAACACTGCACGAAGTTAGCTCGCGCTCGCGGGGCGCTCGCGCTGCGCTCGAGACGTGTCGACGCGTTAAAAAAAACGGTCGAGTATCTTTTATCGTTTCTGTGTGGAAACGGCGTCGTACCTGTCTGCCTTAAAACCCCAGTGTTGAGGCGGTTTGTACGATTTTATGGTGTTTTGTTGAGGGAACTTCGCGTAAACAAGTTCACAAGCTCGTTTTAGACACGCGTCAACAAGTTTGTCTTGGGCGAAGAAACGTTTTTGGCCGACGTGTTTCTGAGGCTTCACGAGGGGAGACGCGCCGACAAACGGGCTTTTCTCTCGGCGTTGGGCGAACAGCGTGACATATTAGTTAAAAAAAACAACAAAAAATGTTCCACTGTAGGATATGGGCTTGGTGAAATGTGATCCTGCACTAATAGCCAGCGTAGCTAGCAGGCGACCAGCTTTTTAAGTTAAAACCTTAGAGTGACGTTAACACACGGTCAGCTGAGCCAAGTGTTGAAGTGACTGCGAAGACGTGACACGGCCATTTCGCTGTCATGTCAAATAAAACGCGTTACCTGAACACCGCGTCTTCGTTTCAACACGTAATAAAGTCTTAATATTAAAGTAAAAGCTCTAAACCTAAATGGTTTTTCTCAGATGTGTATATTTTAGCCCTCATTTGAGGGGGGAAAAATTCTCAACTTGTTTGTACATTTGAGGCCACTACGCAGAGAACCATTCATGCCTGTGTGGATGAGCATTAGCGTCTCTCCAGATAAAAATGTATTAAAGTTTCATAATGTCCGTTTTCTTTCAGGCATTCTTAAGGACCACAGTTCCAACAACCACCATGCGTATTTTAACGTTTGGGTATTTTTTTGTTGAATTTTAATTTTAACTACACTTGTCCACCATTTCGGAGCACTACCACCTTGTAAATGAACTTGGAGAAAGGCTGGGTATTAGAAAGGCATCCTGTTGGACCTACCTCTCCATGAGTCCTCGTATAACATGAAAAACCAGAAGTGTGCAGTGGAGCACTGATGTCACTCTCTTTTTCTGTTGTTCTCTTGCCATTTCTCAGAGTTAAACTTTTACTGTTTGGCTACCTGTCGTGAGCCAAGGCTGTTGCATATTACTCACACGTTTGTTGGGAGGGCTAAAGAAAATGGCTGTCATCTTTCTCATTGATTTTTGCCAGCATTTACTCTCACAGCAGTATTATATAATTGCTGTAACAGTGTGCAAAAATAAACTCAATTGCCTATTGCACAAATCATTAGGAAATAAAACTGACAAATCTCTGTGGCTTTGAGTCAGTGGGGTCAAAAAGCATCTTTTTAAACACATTCTTTCATTTAGTGGAAGACACAAGTGGTGTTCCTGTCCATTCTGTTTTGTCTTCAAGATGCTTCACTACATGATAAAGAAGCTTTGTTAATTTTTGAGTCACTGGAAGTGCTTTGTAAAGAACCTCAAGGTTCTTTTCTGTCGATATGACCAGCTTTTGATACTTGTTTCAGAAGTACCATTCTCAAATCAGCATTCAGATCTGTAGTTTTATGCTTCTGAGACTACATTTAGTGCAAGCAGGTAGACAACTAATATTTACAAACTGGTTCATTGTAAATAATTTATGCTACTTGCAAAGCACCTAAAAAAGTTCAGGTGGTTAACTTTGCATACAGGAAAAGACCCCCCCCCCCCCCCCCCCCCCAGCTAGCTGTGGTAATGCAGCTTTGTGCTGTCGGTGTGCAGTGTGGTAGGCCTGTGATTGGAATGTTCTTGAAGTATATTATAACATGCCAGGGAACCCTATTTATGGCACAATTCATGCTCAACCAGCATTTATATTTTTTAAAGTGATTGTTGGATCATGTAAATGCAGTGATGAATTAAAAACAAGTTTGAAGGTTGTTCACAATGCTCAAAGCACACAATATAATGTGCTTTGTTAAAAGGCCAGTTGGTCTATTGCACCTTCCTGCAATACCAACATCACAAATACCATATTGCAATGGCCATTATATGATGTATTGTCCAACCCTTCTGAGTATCTTGAGTGTTGCCTCAAGTCTTGCTTGCAGGCCGGGGGCTCTTGGCCACGTTCAGTAGAGCAGCACTGTCGTCCACACCTTCTATATTCACCTCTGCCAAAAGAAAATAGAACTAGGCACAAAGCCAAGAACACAACCAGATTTTATAGTCTGTATGGTAAACAAGATCTTATACATGAAGACCGTCCTAAGGCCTCATTTGTCAGTAGTTCTTAAGTATCTGCCTTTATATGTTATGCCAACATAGGCCTAATATATTCAGACCTGTAATCTAATCAGCATTTGAGCATTTTGGTTGGTCTGTCCTAACCAGGTCAGTACCTACATGTGTGGGCAAACGCACCCACTGTACCAGCACTGTACCTCACTGTAATGATAGCCTGTCCTTAGGTTTCTTTGGCACAAATGTGCCACCTGCTCTGTTCTTGAGGTGTGCTCAGGAACACAAGCTGACTAACTTGTTGCATCGCAAATGCTTATGGGGCTCCATGTGGTCTGAAATGTGTGCGCGTGCTCTCGGGCTGGTGGTGTTCTCTTACACAGAGCAGCCCCTCAAAAACCGCCCCACCCCAGGCCGCTGTCCTCATCGATGGCTGTAATGCCCTCCTTTTTTTTGCTCACTTGGGTCCGAGGACGCCCCCGAGACTGGCAACAAGTGGCCGGTTGTTGGGTCAGAATTCCTCTAGCCAGTGTTTGCCTCCCCCCTTCAGTGAGCTGGAGACTTTTCCTGGCAGGCTGATTTATCCATGTGCTCGCATTGTTGGCATTCCAGCCTAGCATTCCACAGAAAGAGGGTTTATCTGGGGGGGGGGGGGGGGGGGGGGGGGGGGTGAGAGGCAAGCATGTTCTATCTCCCTCTCTCCTCTCCATCTTTTACCTCCTATGCTCTTGTTCTCCCTCATTTCCTCCATTATTTTTCGCTCTACTTTCTCTCCATCTACTACTTCGTCTTCAGAACTGTCAGAACCCCCCCCCCCCCCTTTTTTTTGGCCCCGCCTTCTCCCACCCATGTATGCACCAGTATGTTTTATGCCGGAGTGTTAACGCCCCAAAGGTGATAGAAGCCTCTAATTGGGATGCACTAATTGGAGACATTACATTTTGATTTTTTTTTCCCCTCCCTCCTCCTCACCTTCCCCCACCGTTTTGCAAGTACACGTCAATCGGGCGGGCAGGCAGACATCTCAATTTTGTGTAATTTTCTGAAAGACTATACTTTCCAATGGAGAAAGACAATGCCAGGGAAGAATGGAGAAGTGCTCTCTCCTTTGTGCGGGCTTTTACTTTCCAATGCCAGCCATCTGCGTTCATGAATAGCTAATTGGAGAGCGGAAGCTGTGTGATTTTTATGAAAAGTGAGCAAACGATCGTTGCCGTGTGGCCTGAAACAGGCGTCCCTCAAGTTGTCTTAGTTTTCTAACAATGCCAGGAGAATCGGTTGTTTAAAAGATTGCTCATGAGAGATGAGATTTGATGTTCATAAATAGAATGTGCTGACTGCCAAACTGCTCAAAGTTTTATGTTGCTGTTGGTGCCATTTTCTTCCGGAAAAGCACTGTGGCGCAGACGCAATAGCCGTGCTCTGTGGAAACCTGGGCTTGCCTCGGTGCAGGGGCTTTACCATGGAACACCTGCTCTTGGACAGTTTGGTCCACTTCTCCAAGTGTGTCTAATCCGTCCCTCCTTGTGTTTTTTGACCTGATCAACTCAGATTGCGGCTAAGATGGGTGGAGACCAGATGCCCCATATGAACCACTCTTCTCCTGTTGTTGACCCTTCACTTTATGGGTATGGAGGGCAGAAACGCTCCCTAGATGAAGGAGGTAAGATGACTCATGGGGGGGTGAAAAATGTGTGTATATATATTTGTATATAATATATGTATGTGTATGTCTCCTGCTGCTCACTGCCGTGTGCCGAATGCTTTTCACCCAGGCCTGTACCGGGACAACACGGGTGTAGTCCCCTGGGGGGGGGGGGTAGCCACTCATAAGAGGGCTGCATCCTTACCAGGTTCACTTCAGGAGGTTGAGGTGGAAGGGGGGTGTAACACCTCAGTGTCTAGAGTAAAAGAAGCACCAGGCTACAGGGCATGGTGGGGGTGCAGTTAGCCCTGGACTTCCGCACCTCTCCCACACATGTGGACCCAATCAGAGATGCATTTCTTCCAATGCCCTGGGGGGGTAAAGGGGGGGGGACCTAGATCTTCAAGAAGCACAGATGGGTGAACGTTTCAGGAAGTGACACAGTTAGTGTGCACCGGCCTCAGAGCCGAGTGGTAACTTGGACACTACGTGTGTGTGTGTGAGAGAGAAAATAAAAATATATGCATGTTCGTGTGTATTTATAAAATAATACATGAACATGGAACAGACACAACAGCATGAACACTGGACATTTTATTACCAACTACGTCATGTTGATGTACTGAACAAACGTTTAATGGTCTGTTCATTAATGCTGGAGTTTTTGGACTTGCTTAACCTTAGCTAGACTAGCTTGTTTTAGTATTTTGTTTAGTGTTGAACTGTAGGGAAGATCTTAAGCTGTGGCTTAAGTACAGTGTAGAAGGCAGCAGTTACTTCTGTACATTATTGGACAGTATCTCTCAACATGAAGACACGGATGAGTGAGTTCAGTAAAAGGAGAGGCAGCAATAACTAAGTGATTTGAGTGAATTTCCATGATCATGAGATAGCAGTAGTCGTTTCAGTTAACACAATACAGTATCAAGGTAGTACAAAAGAACAGCATGATGGGATTGATCAAGTCAGGGGATTGGGCTACAAAAGTATGTTTTAATGCTGTTAAAGTTTCAAAAGATAACCCAGTTCTGTGGCAGTATTGCTGATTGAGGGCAGAAATACTCTCTTAAAGTGTGTGGAGTAATATCTGTAGTTATAGAACATAGATAGATTTTAGACCTGCTAGAGAGAATGTGTCAGCACTGTAAAATCAAGCTGCGTAGTAGTATAGTTGCAATTTAGGTCATTCTAGCATTAATTCAAACACACAGTTGCTTTTCCTCTCCTTTGTCTGTTCAGTTTTTGTAAAGGTCATTGAACTCGGGTCTTGTTGTTTTTTAATGCATTTATAAATGTGAAATGAACGTTTTTGAGGGGCCCATAACTTTGTGGCTAGCCTCAGAAAAATGATGCATCTCTAGTATCGTCTGTGTGTGGTAAAAACAAATTTCTACGTTATCGTGCCGTGTTGCTTGCATCACCTGCTACTACTGTTCATCTGGACAACCAACGCGTTTCACCTGGGTGACGTTAGAAGAGAATCCTCCTCAGTGTTGTCTGGAGAGGCCGTTGACCCCTTTGATCATGAAGCGTGTTTGTTTGGGCTGGTGTCTTTGCCTTACCAACCCTAACTGATTCACTCAACCTGTGAACTGGCCTGTGAATTATTTTTTATTTATCTATTTATTTATTTGCTTGTGTAAACTTGCTTTCTCCCCTTCTCTACAAAATAAGAAGTGCGGAGTGAATAAATCACTCCTCAGAAGGCTGATCTTGGCACTGGCCTCTAGCCAGTGGGAATTCATATTCCATGTTGGTATAGAACCCAGCTGTTATGCCACTGCATTCTGAAAGAGCGATCGTCAGCAACGCCCTGCGATCGGCGGAGGTGAAAGTGGTCTGACCATGGGCGGTAATGTCAGTGATGGACCTACCACTGTCTAGCCTGGCCGTTGATCAGCGATACCCTAATTTTAGTCTTTAGAAAGACCAAATGGAACCTCGGTGGGATTGGCTGGTGGAGGATGATGGGAACGAAGCGCTAACATGGGGAGACACGGGTCACGACACGACCTGTGCAATGCCGGCTAGTGTCAACAGGCGTTGTTTGTACTTTGTGTTGACACGCTTGCTCACTCTCGGATACTTCTACGATTCAAATAAGCCGTGTTGCTTGAAAGTTATCTTATCTAGATTGGACGATGTGTTCTGGTGTGTTCAGACTTAAAAGCATAACGCCATAATCATATTTTAAGCTGTGTTTTTAGATAGAATGTGGACATGTAATCATTCTCATGTAATGCACCATGGCCCACTATTTACATGCCCCAGGTAGGCCTTGTCCGAACATTTTAGAGCCTGTTTGCTGATGAACCTGTTTAACCTGCATAGTGAAATAATTAATATGCCTGATGGAGTTTAGTAGAACTACACCGTGTTGGAGGTCTGGATATTCCTAGGCAGTCTCTAATGGCTTATTAAACATCCTTAAATGGTTAATTGTCCCCAGTAGTGTACATGTGTAATGCTTCTTTAAAGCTACTTTATTGGTACTTTAAAGATTAAAGATGCAGGATGTATGGTGGTATTTCTTATAGTATGAGAATGTGAAGGGTCACCAAATGATGAATCCGAATGTACTAGAACGCATAATGCACCTACACACACACACACACACACACACGGTGCAGGCATCTTCACTGCAATTACACCGTGATGGCTGCTCTTAATTACTGTGCAAAGAAAATGTTCTGCAGAGCAAACGTGTACGGTGGCAATTTGATCGTTAGCGAGTAGCTTGCACCAGGCAAGGTTATCGCCAATTAACTTCCAGTCTTCGTTGCCTCTAGCCGCTTGTGTTGTCAGGAGGCGCATTCAAGATCAGCGGGTGCTGGGACACTTGAGGGCCTCCTGAAATACACTCCTGAAATACACTCCTCATGCATTTATAACACAGGGCTGCTTGATTATTAGGTTATTGATTGTTTTTATTTTTTGGTGGGGGGGAGGTTTTTGTTTTATATACATGGCTGTGCTTGAATACAATTGAAAGTAGTTTGAAAAAAGTACCCTTTAGACTTTACTCAGTCAATCTTTTTATCTTGGATATGGCATAATTCAAGTAATTTCCTGGGGACTTGCTCCACCAGAGATTCCACTCGGCGCATGTCGGCGAGCCGGTCCGTTTGTGAGGGACGGCGTTACGGTAGCGCCTCTGTGAAAGGAGCTGTCTGTGTATGACGGCTTGTCCCTGAGCTGCAGACGTGCGCCGTGTGACTGACGGCGCGTGAGAGTAAACGTGCCCACCTGCCACCTGCCACGCTCACTCCTGAGGTAGCACACGCGGGCAAATGACTGCCAGCCGAGCTCCGTCGGAAAATCACTACCAGGCAGTCTCTCTCTCTCTCTCTCTCTCTCTCTCTCTCTCTCTCTCTCTCTCTCTCTCTCTCTCTCTCTCTCTCTCTCTCTCTCTCTCTCTCTCTCTCTCTCTCTCTCTCTCTCTCTCTCTCTCTCTCTCTCTCTCTCTCTCTCTCTCTCTCTCTCTGTGTCTGTCTATCCTCCCCTCTCATCTGTTCTCTCATTCTCGCACCCAGACTCTTTGATCTCCCCCGTGGTAGCAGTCAGTCACGTGTCCAACGGCAGTCTCGTGCCTTGTGTAGTCACTGTGCCATGTGCAGTTATCCTTCTTACTGACAAATGTTGAAAATAACTTTTATCCATATTTCCCCTTTTTGTTCTCTCTCTCCCCCCTTCCACAGTAGGTACCCAGCTCGGAGGAATGGTACATCCAAGGTAAGTTCATATCACATCATAAATGTGTTTTAAATCCTAGTTGCCCATTTTGAATTCACGCTTCATACAAATGTCAGCATGCATATTATCTAAATATCTTAATGTGAAGAGTCTTCGTTTTCTCTTCTCAATAAAATACTAAATTTGGGTGTTTTTAAAAGGGGGCAGTTTCCCCTGTAGAATAGCTTCAAGGACACGTTCAGGGAAGGTGTCATGACAAGGCAGTGGGCACCTCTGGGATTAGCAGCATTTTGCTACTTGATTTGGTTGTTTGGTTAGTTTCTGTCCCCTTGTGTCTCACGTTCACTTGCGCATCACCCACCAGGCTAGTTGGGGCCATTCCAAATGGCCACGTGCGCACGGAGCAGCACATTCTCACGTGTGCTGTGCTCCGGCCTTCTCGTCCAGTCACGTGGACTTTAACGGGGGAATTTGCATATCATTTGCTAATGGACCAGGGTTATGGTGTGTGTATGAGAAATTGGTTTTAATGTAGTGAATTACAATGTGAACTTTCTTAGAGTATCTTTCTTAGTAAGAGATGCCTCTAGCGGAGGTTTATAGGTTCATTTCACTTCTTGCATTTATCCAAAAAATAACCATGTACAATATAAAAGCTCTTAGACTTGCCAGAGGGCAGTTACGGTGTTCTCTTTAATCATAATTCTGGTTCATTGTGAACTTCGGTTTTCTCCAGGGCTATAGTGACAGAGGACTTCAAAGTGCCTGACAAGATGGTGGGCTTCAGTAAGTATGACATTTTTGGTGCAGAAACCTATCTTTGTGTTGCAAAGTAATTCCTTACATTTGAAATAGCTTTTTAAAAATGTAATTTCCTCTGCCATGTAAACCTGAAAAATGTATTCAGCATTGCAGGCTGTGTAAACACGGAAGGTTTTTCTATTTGTTTATGTGCATGGTTAGGTTAATTTTGTCACCTTCATCGTGTGTTTGCAGTCATTGGAAGAGGCGGTGAGCAGATCACGAGAATCCAGCTGGAATCCGGCTGCAAGATTCAGATAGCAGCTGGTACGGAGCTTTAACGCACGCACCCACACCTACAAACACCCTCGTGTTTATGTACATCACAAACATGCATATAACCTCCCGCGTTTTTAAGATATGAACTTATTTTGTTTCACTGTTGAAAGGGTTTTTTTTCCTTTTCATTTTTGCTTTTGTGTTGTTGTTTTATCGATCTGTTTTATTTATTTATTTATTTGCTGGTAAACTGTCTGTGTTGCCCCTATAGACAGTGGAGGTATGGCTGACCGCCCCTGCGCCCTAACAGGGAGTCCAGAGAACATTGAGTAAGCTCTCCCTGTTTCTCCCCACCATCTCTGATGTTGCCCTTTGTGTGACCTGTACTAGACCCCTAAATCTAAATCTGTGTGCTTGAAGGAAAAAGAATCATGAGGCACATCTTTAGTGCTGTACATTTCTACTGTCTTTGTGGAGGGAAATGTTGATTGATTTTTGGATTGGTCAGTTGATCAGATTTTTTTCTTTCTACTATGGTGATCATGATGCAGTCAGATGGCGTAAACTTTTATTTGGTTGCCTGGTTGGTTTGTGTTTTTGTTTGTAAACACTGCACCTGGTTGGTTTGTGTTTTTGTTTGTAAACACTGCACCTGGTTGGTTTGTGTTTTTGTTTGTAAACACTGCACCTGGCTGGTTTTTGCGATCTTAGATGGTTGACTGACACTGGAGTCTTTTAGATTGGGTTGAAACTAATCGGCTTGATGCTGTAATGCACTTAAAGTGTATTTGGATGGTTATTTAATGCTATATCTGTAGTGTATTTACGTAAATATTAAGGAAATGTTTACATGTGTGCTAAACTACCTGTTCAAGTTTGCCGTGTGTGAATGTGCTGTTTGATGCGCCGTGTGTGTGTGTACGCCACATGCTGTTTGTGGAGAAACCCCAAAACCCCTCCCCTTATACACCTGCTGCTTCTGTCCACCAGGCAGGCCAAACGGCTACTTGGTCAGATTGTGGACCGCTGTCGGAACGGCCCCGGCTTCCACAGTGACATGGACGCCAACAGCGCCGTCCAGGAGATCCTGATCCCAGCCAGCAAAGTGGGCCTGGTCATTGGCAAGGGAGGAGACACCATCAAACAGTTGCAGGTGCACTTGCCTCTCAAACACGGAGCCCACTGCAGCAATGTGTACAAACATGCATACTTGTGGTGTGGTGGAAAAAAGCTACTCTCTCTCAGAAACATGATCTTCCTGTCTCCCCCCCTTTTTTTTTTTTATATTATTTTTTATAAAATTGTGAATTTTTACGGATCAAAGATGTTTGAGTTCCATGCAGGCTGCTTCTTTAATCAGCGGTGGTCTGTCCTGTATGTGTGCTGTGTGTACTCCAGGAGAGAACAGGGGTGAAGATGATCATGATTCAGGATGGTCCCATGCCCACAGGAGCAGACAAACCCCTCAGGATCACTGGAGACCCCTACAAAGTGCAGGTGATGTACCTGTCCTTACTCCCTGTAAAGGATTTGGACAGTTTGAACCACAAGAAGGATTTTGGTTGGTGGTTTAGTGGTTTTGTTTGTTGTTGAGTGTCTTTGTGGCTAACTTGGTCGTCTGTGGTGCTGTGAATCTTGCAGCAAGCACGAGAGCTTGTAGTGGAGATCATTCGGGAGAAGGACCAGGGAGACTTCAGGACTGGCCGTGGTGACTTTGGCTCCAGGCTGGGAGGAAGCAGTGTGGATGTGAGTGTGCGTACACTCAGTCATTAAACGGTCATTAAACGGCGGTGTTCCAGTATCTTTAACCAAGCAAAGTGAAGTACAAGAAGCAAAAATACAAGCCTCTGTTGATGTGTGTAGACTCTCTGGATAATTTTTTTTCCTTTTGAGCAGGTGGCGGTGCCGAGGTTTGCGGTGGGCATCGTCATCGGCAGAAACGGCGAGATGATCAAGAAGATCCAGAATGATGCTGGCGTGAGGATCCAGTTTAAGCCAGGTCAGTGTGCCCCACTGGACACCAAGACGTTTCGCAGCTGTCGGCCCAAACTGGACCCACTAGACAAAATCCATCACCAATAATGGCACCAGTGTGATCTGTGTCTACTGGACCGCATCATAGTATAGGTTTAGTTAAGCAAAAAAATGCACTGCGACGTGTTTTCACTTGCCCTGAACGCTGTACATCAGCCAAGACATGCCAGCGGTCCACGCGGTGCTACATTAGTTTAGAATAAAAGCTCCTAATGTTGCTAACACCAAGTCCACACAAGTATAAATATTAAATATAATTTGTTAGCTAGCTCCATGTTCACAAACTTCTCTCAACCTGCTCAAAACGACCATATCACAGTTAATGTTAACAGAAAAGACCTGTGTGTGTGTGTGTGTGTGTGTGTGTGTGTTTAGCCACTGGCACTGTTTTTACTGACGTATCGTTTTAGCAGCAGTATCTACACTGGCCCTGACTGGCATCTGGAGGTGCTTCTGCCTGTCTCTATGGATGATTGTTAATCCTGTCTGAATGGGGTTTAAGGCTGCAATTAAGTCTACATGGGGTTCTAGGCTCATTTCTTCTTCCTCCACCCTTCCTCCACCCTTCGGGGCCCTGAACCCACTGATTCTCCTACTGATTGGCCAAAATCAGGGGGGGCGTGATACCTGCAGTCCTTTAAGGATGCATCCCACAACCAATCGCATCGTCTGGGTGGTAAACTCCCCGAGGGAGTGTCACCAGGAGGATAAAGGAAATTAACTCTGTTAGAAAAGCAAGAGCACACAGGCTGATAAATGAGGCACTTCTGATAGCAACTGCTAATGGCAATGATTCGCATATCACAATGTCAACTTTTTCTATACATAATGACTGATTGGCATGTTGTGATTGGAGTGTGACCATGTGATGCAAACGTTTTGCTTCATAAAAAATTCCATCCCGCTAGAATCTCACTCTTCCTGTTGTAAGTGTAATTCAGGAGCAGGGCCACTGCACCACTCCAGTGCATGCTTACTGGTGTGTCCATTGACCAGATAATTTGGATAATACATCCACGTCCTCGTGACCCGGTTCTCTGGACACCTTTGAGTTCTTTTAGTCTAATTTTCCTAAGTTCACGCCACTCGAAGGAGTAGGGTCCTAAAAGTTCTGTGAACCATGTTGGCTGAAGTGACCGACTCATTGGGACAAGGCCGAGTGTAAACGCTCAGTTCCGTCACATCTGCTCAGTGTTGATGTCAGCGTTGTTGGTACCTACCGAATAATCCCATTGGCTTTAAAGGTAAATGTGCTGGCTATTAACTGTTATTGGCTACATGTTTAGCTGGGTTTACTCTGTAGAAATAAAGATGAAATTAGTCACTCATGACAAATTACACTGTGTTTACAATTTTTATTTGCCATTAAGCTTTGATATTTTATGAGCAGCAAGGGTATACTATTATTACCGCATGCATTATTACTGTATCCCAACGGGGCCCTGTCTGATCTGTGTGTCCCCAGATGACGGAATAAGTCCAGATCGGATTGCGCAGGTGATGGGTCAGCCAGACAGGTGTCAGCACGCAGTGCACCTCATCAACGAGCTGGTGCACACGGCACAGGTGCGTGTGTCCCCCTGGTGGGCAGCAGCAGGCACTGGTGGGTGGGGGGGCAGTTACCCACCCTGCCTGCCAGATCCGCCCGCTGAGTGGGAGGACCGGGGTCACGCCCGCCCAGCAGCGGTGTCACTAGAGCCGCGTTCCCATTGGAGGACTGTGCCTTTATTAGCATAATGGGTTTATTCTGCTAATTCCAGCAGGGGTTTTTGTGGAATTGTGAAGGTTTGCATCTGGTGTTAGATCTGTTCCAATATGATTATTTATTAATTTGCTTCTTTATTTTTAGAATTGTTTAGAAATGCTGTTTGATGTAAAATGTCATTTTATTAGAATCTCCATGCTTTCTCTGGCTAAAAAAGAAATTTTTCCTTTTCATGACCACATTTACTTCACTGTGTTCTTCAAACCGAACATAATGTAGTGTGTTGCCCTACATATCTAGGCAAGTCCTCCACATGGGCCGTCATGTAAAGCCTGTAGTAGCGTAGGGCTGTGAGCGGCCGTGTCTGAGACGCTGTGCTGGGCCTGTGCTCTCTCCCCTCAGGAGCGAGACGGGTTCGGAGGTGCGGCCGGAGCTCGGGGTCGGGGCAGAGGTCGCAGCGACTGGAACATGGGCGCTCCGGGAGGAGTGCAGGAAGTGACCTACACGATACCAGCGGACAAGTGTGGTCTTGTGATCGGCAAAGGTAGCGCTGGAAATTTAGCAAATCCTTTCAGTTATGTCCGTTATGTACTGACTAGCGACATGCGTCACATATGGGGTTCACTCTAGTTACTAAACATATCGGTGCGTTTTAGGTAAGCCTAGCTGTAAAGAATGAAACAAATTCCACTGGCTAATGTAGTATGAAAACGCATACCTCATTCGTTAATATTGAGGTAAGAGGCGCATGTTAATGAGGCTGAGCGAGTCTTCTTGATGGGTCCTCCTGTTAGCAGCATGCTTTGTGTTTTTTGTTTCACAGCAAAACTGAAGATTTGGTCAAACTTCTAATCCACTTAACCTGTGTCATTTGTGTTGGCATACTGCTGTTCAGGTTATTTCAGGCCGTGAAAACCACCAGCCTTCTTGCTGTACACACAATACCCTTTTTGTTACATTGAGAAATGAAAACCCTTCACGGCCTTTTTAATACGCCACCGCTTTTGTTTTTAGAGATTAAAAATTATCCCGGCTCCTGGATGCCATCTTTACCAGTGAGTGAGGCTGTGTAGTGGGATTGGTGGAGGTGATTTGTGAAGTGGGATTATTGTATTCAGTGTAAACTGACATCAGTTATGCAGAAAATCAACATAAAAAATCAGGATTTATTATTTTATTGGATGTTGCTTCTAGTTCAGTTGTTGGCTATTTAAATGCTCCCGAATACAACATGTTGCATCCAGGTAGTGTACCTTCACAGATTATGTGTTTGTTTGGTTGTCAAACATAATGAAAATGTTTTTAAAATTACCCTCCCTCCTAGTCTATTATTGCGAGGATGTCTTAATGTCCAGTGTGTTAAGTTCTCCACTCTGAAACACGTCCTTCATTGTTCCGGCTAAGTGCTTCACCAGGGCGTCTTTTCACTCAGCTTTTAAGACCACCAGCAACACTCTCTCACGCCATTTAAGACCCCCACTCTTTGCCTCCGTATAACTAAGCCTGTCCCGTGTAAAGAGCTGGGATCTGGCCAGTCCCAGGCCCCGCCCACCAGCTGAATGCCCGGTGTTTTTCTGCCCCTCTCCTGTGCGCCTGGAGAGCTAATAATGGCTTCATTATTGCAGAAGTTCAATTTGTTTGACAATAGCTTGCTGGCTCATGTCCAGTCCATTGGTCCTGACGAGGACTCTGCACGTGATCGGTGGGCGGGGGTGGGGTGGAGGGGTAGTTGTGGAGTGTTTTCAGTCAGGGGTCAGGCCAGGTCAAGCAAGTGTCACCCTGAAGTGAACAAACGTGTAATTGATTTTGGGGACATCCCTTCTCCCCCTTGCCCCCCACCTACACACAGTAAGCTTATAAAGGACCTTGTGACTGAGCGGAGGGCCAGGACACCCCCACCACCATCATGCCTCCATAGAGTGGAGAAAGGCAGCTTAAGGGTGGCGCTGCTCTCATTTCTGGTCCCGTTTCCACTGCTGAGGTCGCAGTTCCTCCATGACCAGCTGAACACCGGCCAGTCTTGGATCGTTGCCTTTGTGCCAAAACCCACCGTTGGCTATTGTGTGAGCGGTGCTCTTTGTATTAATACGTAAGGTCACATGCTGATCCTCTGTGGTGCACAGCTGTCCCGACGTGGTCTGCAGGAAACGGGACCATGTATTTTGCAGTTAATCATTTTTAAGTGATGAGACTTCTCAGTTTTCCTCACTGTAAAACTCCCAGGCAGTCCAGGAGTGACTCTTCTGAGAGTGTCTTTGTCGTTGTCCTCATCAGGTGGTGAGACCATTAAGAACATCAACCAGCAGTCCGGGGCCCACGTGGAGCTCCAGAGGAACCCTCCTCCGAACACCGACCCCAACGTGCGCATCTTCACCATCCGCGGCACCCCACAGCAAATGGAGGTGGCTCGGCAGCTGATTGACGAGAAGATCGGGGTAGGTGACACGGGCTCACTGACCCTCGATAATTGCCTGTTTGTGTCATTGCGACTAAACCACCGGTTTCTCCTTTGGGTTCGTTTTTTGTGGTCTGTGGTCTTTGGCTGCTGCCATTCTGAATGAATGTAGTGGCACACAAGCGCAGACGTGAGCTGCTGGATGTTTATACCCCTCTACTTCAAACTTTAGAAATGAAGTCTTGTGCTGTACTGTGCGAGAAATATACAAATGTGTTTTGGGTTGATGTACCGTGTTGAGTAGTTGGTGTGTGACCTGAATGGGTCTGAGCTGGCGTTCTTTGGCCAATCACTGGGGAAACGGGTGTGTTAGTGAAGGATCCTTGAATTCAAGGGAAGAGCAAAAATGACAGCAGTACCAAGGGGGAGTGATTGGCCGGTTTGATGTGACCAGTTAACTCATCTGAATCTATGGCCTATTGCTGGCCCAGCTGTGAATGGGGGCGTCAGGGCATTTGTGATTTTCATGATTATACAAATTTGTTATAATAAATCACCTGCCAGGCCGGTCCATGGGGTAGGTGGTCTTGACTCGGCCCTTGGCCTTTGTTTCGGGGTGCCGATGCACCATGGGGAAGCTCGGGGGCATTTATCCTGCCCCGTCATCAGTCAACCCTGCAGGACGTAATGGTGGGTGGGTGGGTGAGGGAGCCTTCACTCCACCCCGTTCTCACTCCTCCATCCTCTCAGGTCTCTGGAATGGGCGGCGGCAGCAGCTTTGGGCTCAGCCCCTTCACCCAGGGCCCTGCCACTGCGCACCAGAAGTGAGTGGCATCCTTTCTGTTTGGCTAAACTGCATCGGTTTTTTTTGTTTGTGATCTTGCATCTGGCTTGGGGCCCAAAGCTTTGTGATTGTGACCCGCTTGGAAATCTGCTGAATTTATTATTTTTTTACTTTGTCCGACAGTGGACCCCAAACTTTTATGACTGGAGGTTGGGGCACCACATACCAGACATGGCAGACCCAGACACAGCAGGATGTGGGTGAGTACCCCCACTCTGTACCATCCACGTGCCCCCCCCCCTCCCCTCCTACTACTAGGGTTCCTGTCCCCACAATTCCCAAACATGATGCCTGGTCATCTTTTCCTTTGTCATGTTTCTTCTTCCCAGTTTTAAAGTAAATCCGAAATCAAAATGGACAGACCCGTGTCCCTGCTTCTATTTTGTATAACCCGTCTTTGTCATTGTTTACATTTTCATTCATGTTTTTCTATAGTCAATCGACGTCTAGTTTCACCTGCTTGTAAAACATCTGATGTGTCCTGAAATCGGAAGAGGCGATAGTGTCTTTTTTCTGTGGGGGGTGGTTTAATCCAGGCACAACATGTCTGGTGTGAGCAACTGAGTGTGTGTGTGTGTGTGTGTGTGTGTGTGTGTGTGTGAGAACTGCAAAGAGGGATGTGAGGGCAGGCGGACCACCAGCCTACACCTGTGCACTGAACCACTGGCTGCTCACCTTTTGTCTTTCTCCGCTTACAGGGCACAGTGGGTCACAGACAGGACAGATGGATTATTCCAAGGCGTGGGAGCAGTATTATAAAAAGCTTGGCAAGTATCCCACCAGAGGGCGCTCTGCAACTTTCTCTTTTAGGCAAACCAACGTATTAATAAGGATAAATAAGCTGTGGTTTGATTCGGCTCAGGGTTAGTCTGTGGGAGATGTTTCTTTTAGTACACTGACAGCACTTTTGAGCAGAACTTAAGAGTAGCTTAATGTTGGTGTTTTTAGTAATCGTCCTCGAGTTTAATGCCGTTATCCTGCACGTATGCGTGTGTGTACACGTGTGTGTGCGCGCGCGTCTGTGTGATCAGGTCAGCAGAGCCAAGCTCAGAGCACTGGTCCTGACTACAGCAAAGCATGGGAGGATTATTATAAGAAACAGAGTAAGCGCTTCTTCCACTGAAATGAAACATTGGAACATTTTTCCATCCTAGTATGAAGTCTCCCATGCCGGTGTCTTGTGCTCTGTCTGTTTTTGATTCTCTCATTCTCTCTCTGTCTCTCTCTGTCTCTCTCTCTGTCTCTCTCTCTCAGGCCAGGCTGCAGGTCCTGCGTCCCAGCAGAGCTCCCCTCCAGACTACAGTGCTGCGTGGGTGGAGTATTACAGGCAGCAGGGAGCTTACTACGGTCAGGGCTCACAGCAGACACAGGCTCCAGGCCTTCAGGTACTCGCACACACCGCTCTCGTCATTTAACATCCACGTGCCAGTGGAGTGGGAAGCAGAAATAATGTTATTAGCAGAGTTGATCTCGGAGGACTTTTAAATTTCAGCTGCTGTCATTCTTCTGTCTTATAGGATCATTAGAGCGGATTCCCTTTAGTTGAAGATTTTTGAATGATTGAGAAGATGAAACAAACAAAACCTTTTGTAACAGAGGTTTCTAGATTTGCAACGCCTTGAAGACTTTTACTTTTTTTCTTAGTGAGAAACACTAGCTGTAGAATGACTTGTACAATTAAAAAAAATAAAAAATAAAAAAAAAGAAATTTCTAAATCAGGAACATAAAATTGTTACTAAATACTTGTGTACACCATTATTTGAATGAACAATTTCTGGGAACCTTTTCGGACAACAGATGTTTTTTTGTTTTCTATTCTTCCTTTTTAATTCAAGTGAAAACGCCAAAAGGACCCCGGAATTGTAACATTTCAGCAATCGCAATATAATCTATTTTTTTCTAGTTCTGTTGCAATAAAAATCGTAATTATGGGCTTAGCAGTCTTGAATACTTTTTTGTTTTTGTCATGAAATGTTTTAAGAATGTGTGGAAAAAATGTTTTCTTTCTTTTTTTCCTTTTACATAAAGCAATTTTAATTCAGTGAGATAAACTGTGATGTTTTGTTACAGGAAAAATGTGTTGTCTTTGGTTTTTTTTTTTTTTTTTTTTTTTTTTTTAACAAAATGAGTGATGTTGGCAAATGGCAGTCAATTCCTAATTTAATTCCTCTTGTGTTTTGTATTCTGTTTTTCATTGTCATTTTATTGTACTCTGGTTTAAAAAGGTGCAATATCTTATTTCATATTTGAAACAAAGATGGATTTCTTTATTTTGACAGATGTTTAACTTGTAGTTCTTAGATATATTTTTTTTTTTAGGCGTTTGGAAATAATTTTTTATTACCTTGATCTGATGTGGGAATGGGGGGTCTTACATATTGTGACTATTGCCTTTGCTATCTTGTAAAACTATGTATGTACACTCAGATACTTGACTAAATACTTTATTTAAATATATATAATTAAATCAAAGAAGTTTTTTTCCTTTATCGAGTCATTTTTACAGGAAAACTGTCCGTTTTTCTGTTCTGTTTTCATACTGAAATTTTTTTCAAAGTTTGTGAATGTGTAATTTGAAATTTGATGTTGCATCTTGATGTATGGACAAAAAGAGATGATGGCTTTTATGTATGTTCTGTACCTACACCATTCAAGACTGCTAAGCCTCCAGATCCTGTTTATGTATTAATTGTAGATTTTTATATTCTAAGTATTAAGATCAAAGTTGTCTTATTTGGTACCATCCAGCATCCCCATTGCCCCACCAGTACACACTGTGGACTTACATGCAGTCCGATGCTAATAACTTTTTAAGTATTTTTTTCTTTCTACTTGTGTGATCTAATATATGTATGAATGATTAGTTACAAATTGAATCTAGTATTAACTTCACTGCTTAATGAAAAGGGATATTATAATTTCAAATGTTTAATTTTAGTGGTTTTTTTTTCTCATGTGTACAGGTAACCATGTATTAAAAATATCAAAAGACTACTTTTTGTGTTTTTCTTTATTTTGTTCTTTTCTTTTGGTTTTCTGTAACACATTCCAGTTTTAGATCTTCACTTGAAGGCCCGTATATACCCCAAACTGGACACTACAGATCTTTCCCATAACTCCTGGGAGATGACTATACATGTAATGCATCGCTTTGTATTATTTGTGCTGTGTACAGAAAACTATTTTCTATGATACTTTATAACAGTTGAAATAAATGAGACGCAAGTAAGATGTATGTTCATTCATGTAGTCAGCAATGTGAAGCATGTCCACGCACGTGTCGAGTGTGATCTGCTAAAAGTACACTTATTAATGAGAATTAATGACTCGCCTTATAACGTGCTTTTAATTTCATATTCTCATAGTTTAGGTTAGTTTAAGGTGTGGGTTTGTCTTTTAAAGAGGACGAGAAGACGAATCGCGTCTGTGTTGGTGTGACTAACGCATCTTCGGAATTAGTGTGAACTTGTCGCACTAAAATTCAGTGATAATTCCGCGCTTTCCAAAAATAAAGTCCATGTGCAAAAGAGTTTCGTTACTTGGGGAAAGTTTATGGTTGACCAGATTGATGGTAAATAATCTAGTAATATTAGACAGAATATTTTGCTTCTGCATACACTCGCGCACGGCGATCCTGTCATTAAGCGTGTGTGTATGCATTTAAATCGCTTAATAAATAAAAACTTGTTTTCACGTGCATATTCATGTAGGATGTGTTGGAACTATAATGGATTATAGTTCCTTCACTAGGATAAACTGGCACTTGTAGGATCGGTATAAGCTGTCTAAAAGTAAATTGGTCTGCTTTCACCGTCGGAAGTAAATACTTGTCTATTTTGTCTCTGTGTGGGCTACATCTATAATCGTAGGCTTCCGGCAGAGCGAATAGGCTATATAATAAACGATATATGTATATGTAAACGATATATAGGTATATATGTGCGTATGTTATATATAGGTCTCGAATAATTTTGTGCAAATGCATAATTGATGTTTCTTTGTTATATTTAGAATAACATTTTTTTCCTGATCACTGCTGGTATAATGTTGGCGAGCACTTCCCATTTCGTTTGAAAAGTCCCCGTAGACTCCGCATTGCAGGGTGTGTCATTTTTAGACGTCTCTAGTCATTGTCATTGAAAATATTTCCACGCAACAGGGGGCTTCACTGGCGGGGCAGCAACCCCTGCGGCCCCCGCCTCCGTCCCCCGATCTGTCCCCCGCCTCCGTCCCCCGACGGCAGCCTGCAGCTGTTCCCAAATGCAGGCCTTGGTTTTCCTCCTCCCGTTATTAACGTGCCGCCCCTCCGCGAGGTGTGAAATAAGTGCACAGGGAAGACCACGTGGCTCATTTGTACTGATCACGTTGAAGAAATAAAAACATCACCTAACACATCCGGTGAGGTTGTTGGGTTACCTCACCTAATCGATTACGTTTTCTGATTAAAACAATAAAAACAGCCCCACAAAAATGTCAATCACAATTTAATCTATTTGAAACGATGCAAGATAAAGTGCCATTTCTGTAGTTTCATGCTGTTGTAATGTTCAAATGTTTGAGGTGTGTTTCTCAAACTGATCCCCTGGTGCGGTAAGCAGGTGTTGTATGCCGTCCTCACGGGGGGGGGGACGATGAAGCCTCTCACCTCCCCGCAGATAAGATGATCCACCGCTGCACCCTCCACGCTGCCACACACCTTAATCTCTTTTTAATGGCTAACAAATGCTTCCCCAAAGGATGGCGGCTCATATCTGCTAGACACCAAATGATAATGACTGGCCACTGCAACATTATACGTTCAGTATTGTAACTCTTTTAAAAGCGCTCTTTCTCGCTCTCACATACAGTGAAATATATGCACTAATTCCGTTAATTATTCCTGTGTTAACTGGCGTTCATGAGATGAATATTTATTTGCAATTAATTGATGTCCAGTTTGTAGTAGTAACAATTTAAACTGGGTGCTAACAGGAATGCATTCGCCTGTATCTGGGCTGTTAAAACAATTGCCTTTTTATATTGTCTTATGTGATAATGCGTGAGTGACCTGCAAACAACTTTGTTGTTGACTACGAAGATAACCTATCCATTAATATAACATATATAATTCCTCAGACCATTTGAACAATAATTTTAAGGGTAAGTATGATGGAGAAACGCTGCTTTTATGTTGAACACACGTTGAACAAACCCATTTTGGCGACTTTTAAACTCACCTTAAAGTGCATTAGCCAACACGTTCTCGAGAATCCAACTAAATGGAAATATAGGAACATATTTTCTCCATGGAGAAGCAACTTCAGACACCAACTTGCCAACACTCTGCTCGTCCTTTCGTTATTCGCTTGCATGGACGTCGGATCGTCTTCACAACACCGTGCAAGATTGATTTGCGCCACTTTTCATTGGCGCGAGTTTGCGGCCGAGATGAAATAAAGACGTTCTCCCCGCTAGAGCCGAGGGAAAGTGCTCGTTTAAAAAAACTGTCCATCCGATTGAGCGAAACAGAGAATCACATCTGCGACGAAGAGATGAATACATATACAGCCGGACACTTGCACAGTGTGAGTGATCGCTGCAGCCTGTATGAATATGAATCCCTGTATGAATATGAATCCCCCTACCCCGCACATCACAGCGTTGGTCCCAGCGGAGGCGAGGACAATACCATACAGCATCTTCTCTTTGGGCTATGGATATCATTATAAAGGCCAAACAATTACCCCGTATACAGCCAACGCTACATTCATGAGAAAACATGCGGAAGAAGCTCTCAGGACCCCATAAGAGTCCTAATGTCAAAAGATAACGAGGTACCTGGAAAATGTTCGGACTGTGTGGCGAATCGTTCGTTGATGTACTTAATTATGAAATGATATAATGTCGGTATATTTGTTGTTATAACAAATTAGAGAAAGTTGACGGTCGTTAATTGGATAATCTTGCGCATTTTAACGTCACGTTTTTGGAAAGCAACACAATTCTAGTGTAATATCAGGATCTTGTAGCCTATCTGAAACTCAAATGAATGAGAATCTAGATTACGTTTTTTTACGTACAGTGCTGTTCTTAAAAACCGAAGAGCACTTTTAAGCTCTCATTAGAATTGGTGCTGCACCTTTTGCGAAACAAGATAAATTTGTCAGCAAAAAGGTGTCATATACAGGTGGCAAGCTCCTGTCTGGATATGTGTGTGAGACCACGGGTACTTCATGGATAATTAGGCTTCTCTCTCTCTCTCTCTCTCTCTCTCTCTCTCTCAATCTCTAAACACACACACACACACACACACACACACACACACACACACACACACACACACACACACACACACACACACACACACACACACTGCGCGCTTCAAGAGGGGGTGGCCCCCAGCATAAAGACTTTTTCTTTCAAAGGGAGTAAGTCTATAGAGGACGGGAGTACCATTAATAACTAATTAGAAAGGGGTCAGACCGGCTACATATAAGTGCACCCTGGCTTGAGAACGGAACATTTTCGATCTGGCCGTCCTAAGAGAAGGAGTACCTTTTCCTCACATTTCACTCTGCGGACCCACCGTCGCTCTGAAGAAACGAACCCAGCGCCATGGGATCGGTGTTACCCGCAGAAGAACTGATGATGAAGTCGAGATTTAAACCTCAAAGTCACTCCTTGTGTGAAATAATCACGTCCGATATTCTGCACAGTTTTCTGTATGGAAGATGGAGAAACGCACTGGGCGACCATCCGTCGGAAGACAAGCACATTCACACCAGTGTCAGTCCCAGAACCGCCTTCACCGCCGAGGTCCTGGCCCAGTCTTTCGCTGGAGGTAAGCTGCCACTCCACATCAGTATTTCAGTTCTTATCGTGCAGTTTTATTAGTCAACTTAAAGGTGAAAACCAAAGTTCTTGCCATTTCTGTTTTGCCGCGTGTTTCGAGTTTAAACGCGAAAATGTAAAACTAAGGTTTACAGACGGTTCCGACAGCAGTGTTTAGTTTTACTGTTGCGCAAACATTTCTATACAACTGACACATTTGTGCAAATTTTTCACCCATAAACATGCAGATTATTAAAAAAGACCTCTAGTAAAATTGATTAATAGAGTAAGTCTTTTGTTTTATGTGTTTTGCCTTTTTACATATCTTCCGATGACATATCACTATTTTATTACCTAATAAAATAATTAAAACCAGTAAAAGTACTATCCACGCACGCGATTTCCTCTGGCCGGACCTGCTGGCTTGTAACGTCTTCACGCTAAAGGGCGTAAATGGGTCCGTGTTTCATAAAGTTCTGCTGGGTTTCACCTACTACGGGCCCCGCTGGCAAAGGTAATGAACAGAGAAAGAGAGAATTTACTCTCACCCACTGTTCTAAATTTCTTCCCAAGGTCCCGGTGACTTTCCCATTACTGTTCTCTCGTTCCCCCCCATTTTGTCTCTATTCTTCCCAAGCATTTAGCGCCTGAACCCGCTTGGTGCTGCTGGACCTGCGTTTAGAGACTTGTTAGGCGTGTAACTGCTGCTGACTAAAGAAGAAGGGTATTAAATTCATTTGGTTAACTTTGTGCTTGACCTGAGAAAGCTTCCAGTTAAACCGAGGCGAGAGAAAAGTTCCTTTTCTTTTAGATGTCCCGGGTTTTATCTCGCATTCATCAATCTCTGGACAGTCTCTTTTCCTCTTCTGACAGCTATTGGACTCTTGGGCTTTTCTTGTTCTCCGTGCTGAAAAGATGCCTGTTGGTCCAATAATGCGGCGTGAAGGCTAATTCTACTGCCATTCACACCATGTCAGCCATCTAATCGCCTTTCCATCTTTTTTTGTTTGTGAAATTCCTGGGTCCTTTAAACAAGCTCTCGTTTCATTCAGGGCAAATTTATTGCTACAAAGTTCTTAAAAGGATAATGAATTTGGAATTAGCCGTTCCTTTCCAGTTGAAAGTAATGAATATCGTCGGGAAGCATAACAAATCGCTGGAGCTGGAGTAATAGCGGAGCATTTAACCTCTTTCAGCCCGTCTTTTCGTCCCTGCGAATAAAAATTCTTTGGCTGTTACATTAAAGAAAGGCGAGTGTCATTCTTTAAGCCCTTGAACGAATCTGAGCTCGTTTTCTGAAGAATTTCCCTCCCCACGTTTAGCGGTATTTTATCCGTTTAATTGAATTAACCATGGGTAAATACCTGCATGTAATATTTCGTGACTAAAATTAAAATGAGAAAATTGAATGTAACATTTCTGTAAAACATTTTATCACATTGTGCACCGGTTTCTAATTGGGAGTAGAATTATAGGAAACGATTTTTATCCACTCATCGTCTTTATTTGTGTTACATTGTAGCATATAAACCAATATAATATAATAGTTAAAATGATATGAAACACTGAGCGAGTGTTTTACGGGAAATTGTGAAAAGCTTAACAATCTATCACATCACCATTAAATATATCTGTTAAAGCTGCTTGTGGACATGCAGTATCAACACCACCGTCTCTGTGTTTGTCTTCCAGAGGTCCAGAAGTTGTCCAGTTTGGTCCTGCCCAGTGAGGTCATCATCGCCCAGAGTTCAATCCCGGGGGAGGGGCTGGGCATTTTTTCCAAGACGTGGATTAAAGCCGGTACCGAGATGGGTCCGTTCACCGGCCGGGTGGTGTCCCCCCAACACGTGGACCTGCTGAAGAACAACAACCTGATGTGGGAGGTGAGACCCGCCATGATGCGCATTCACCTGTACGGTTCAGCCCGCTAATTCACAACTAAAAGGACTCCGATACTCGGTTCTGTGATATGTGGAGGTTTTGTAATTTCTGTAAAAAACAACAACAACCAATCAAACAAAAAGAGTGTTTAGCGGTACCCCAAACCCTTTTAGAAGCATTCTCGTGAGCTGCTCCTGAGCGCGACAGTAAAGACCTGTGTGTGCTGTGCGCGTGCTGTGCGCGTGCTGGCAGGTGTTCAACGAGGACGGTACCGTGCGCTGCTTCATCGACGCGAGCCAGGAGGACCAGCGCAGCTGGATGACCTACATCAAGTGCGCGCGCAACGAGCAGGAGCAGAACCTAGAGGTGGTGCAGATCGGTAGCAGCATCTTCTACAAGGCTGTGGAGGTTTGAATCCCGCATCTTTACCTCTGTAGGGGCCTGCACTGACTAGGCCTGATGCACTTGACCAAAAATGTCATTTTTACCTTTACATCAGTGTAATTTACGCTGAAACAAGCAATCATTATCGATCTAATACCGAATGCGTGGTTCCATCATTGACACTAAAGAATGTAACCGGACACGAGAACCTTTTATTATTGTGGACTAATTTTTGTTTTGTAACTTCTGTTTTCGCTTAGACCATTCCTCCCGAACACGAGCTGCTCGTTTGGTACGGAAATTCCCACAACACCTTCCTGGGTATCCCTGGTGTTCCGGGCATCGAGGATGAGCACCAGAAAAAGAACAGAAATGGTAAATGTGTGTGTGTGTGTGTGTGTGTGTGTGTGTGTGTGTGTGTGTGTGTGTGTGTGTGTGTGTGTGTGTGTACGAGAGAGGGATAAGATTAGAGGAGAGATGGTGTTGAGTATGAGTTGAGTGTGTGTGTGTGTTGGATTGGTATGTATTCGGGCGTGTACGGCGCTGATAACAGTCATTAGCCTCAGAGCATTAATTACATAATTAGTCCGCCCTTTTGCTGTCATTGTAGATTCTTATCTTGGAATTAGTAGGCCCTCTACTGGTGTCTTGTGGCATAGCGTTTTGATTTGATTATTTCTCCTTTAAGCTTAGCCTATGACAGTCCACCAGAGCTACACACAGGGTGCAGCCCCCTTAAATCATTCCCACAACCCCACCATTGCGAGCTATTCTCAGGCAGGGGTGCAGATGGCACTGGGGACGGGGGGGACATGTCCCCTCCAGATTTATATTGACATCGTACAGCTTGGTCCCCCTCACTTCAGAATTTCCATCTGCGCCGATGTTCTCAGGCATCTCCCTTCGTCTGTGTTTCACTGAATTAAGCCCACCACACCTCCAGAGGGCTCAATGGTGAGGTCTGGCATCCCGACCTCACCCCTCAAAGCTAATTAGCCTCACTGGTCCAATAGAATTGTAATTATAGTCTGACATAGCTGAGCCAATATGCATCCCAAATGTAATTTACACTATAACGTCCATTCAGCATAATGTAACCAATATAACAATGCAGTAATGTAACCAATATAACAATGCAGTAATGTAACCAATATAACAATGCAGTAATGTAACCAATGTAACAATGCAATATTGTAACCAATGTAACAATGCAATATTGTAACCAATGTAACAATGCAGTAATGTAACCTGCTAGTACAATGCCCACATAAAATGTAATAACATATATCCAACACTTTAAAATATTTAATTTTGGCATATCAACTATCTTCTAACATTCTTTAAACAGACGTTTCTGACTCAAATCCTTTTCATCCTGTTCCCAGACGAGGGCCACCCGTGCGACGGTGCCGGCCCGGCGTCCCTCTCCACGTCGTCCTCGTGCACGGCCAGCCGCATGCGCTGTGTGATCTGCCACCGCGGCTTCAACTCGCGCAGCAACCTGCGCTCGCACATGCGCATCCACACGCTGGACAAGCCCTTCGTCTGCCGCTTCTGTAGCCGCCGCTTCAGCCAGTCGTCCACGCTGCGTAACCACGTGCGCCTGCACACGGGCGAGCGCCCCTACAAGTGTCATGTGTGCCAGAGCGCCTACTCGCAGCTGGCGGGGCTGCGGGCGCACCAGAAGAGCGCCAGGCACCGGCCGGCCGGCGGGGCCCTCGAGGCCCGGCACCCCTCGCCTCCCCCTCCGCAGACGCCCTCGCCGGGGTCCGTGGCCCAGCCGCTGCCCCTGGTCCACCACATAGCCACCATGGTGCTCTGAGGCGCGGGGGCGGCGCGTGAGACAATTTGGCCGGACGCGTGAACAACGTTGCACTTTAATCCTTCACCAAATGTGACACATCGTGAGTCAATGAATACGGTAGCAGGGGGCCGCAGGTCCTGCCCGTCGGTCAGATGTGACGTGATGAAATGAATGAACGGTCATTTACAGTGGACTTTTGGGTGTTGCTAAGGCCCAAGTCG
The DNA here is from genome assembly GCF_052324685.1 of Brachyhypopomus gauderio. Classification (NCBI taxonomy): domain Eukaryota; kingdom Metazoa; phylum Chordata; class Actinopteri; order Gymnotiformes; family Hypopomidae; genus Brachyhypopomus; species Brachyhypopomus gauderio. The sequence continues at coordinate 8,304,928 of NC_135217.1, forward strand.
CAGAAGATGACATGGCCACGGCGAGGATCTACAGCTCCAGACAGTTCAGATGTTTTCTCAGACACTAGGAACAAAGACAGTCAATGACCTGCTGATCACTGTGGCCTGAACAGGTCTGCATACTCTCCACATCTCACTAAATGCCTTAAAACTGAGCCTAGTAATCAATACTATAGTATACATAGTATACTATACAGTAGTACTATAGTATATGTCAATGTCTGTCCTTTCTAGCCTAATAAAGATTATTGTACGATGTGAACAGGTTGTCTTTAGAAAATGCAAATTGCGATGACAAAATAAATACCCGTTAACAAAGATAAATTTATGTTCATTCAATGATGTGGTAGGTTTGACAGAACTATGAAGACAGTAAAATAAATGTAGATCATATGAATTGAGAATATGTGTCCATGCTGTACTAAAACACTGAAGCCTCTTTGCTACATAACATGAAAAATAATATCACATTATCTGTGTGTCTGTTGTAAATATGTTAATGTATGTTTCCTTTATTGTTAATAAAGGTCAGTGAGCCTGCTTCATAGGCAATGCTTGGCATCTATTTCTTTTATTAGCAATTTTAAGTTTAAAATAAAACGATAACTTCATGATCTTCTCAGAGCTTCATAGATATGTTGCTTTTCATTAAACCAAGTTGTGCATAAGGTGCCTGTAATGTTAAACCATTAAAAAAACCCAAAACATTTGGGCCTTTTAATGTGTTCGATTAAGCCAGGGGTGTCTATAGTTTTTGAAATGAAGGCCAGATTTCAGGGTTGCCATCTTTTCAAGATCATGCGCCAGAGCGAACTAGTAACTCATTGAATCATAGATGTGGACCAGAGGTAAATAAACTAGATTTTTTTTTTCGGCATGAGAAATCGGAAGTGTAGCGTGAGAACGTGTGAAAATGGTCAAATGCGTGTGTCTCACGCTCAATGCGTGAGAGTTGCCAACCCTGCAGAATGTTATATAAAAAAAGCACTCACATACTGTCAAAAGCATATTTATGTTGGCCGAAATCCCGACTGTTAGTGCAGGATCTGAACGACGCCAACTGAACCGGGTTTATGACAGAGACCCAGCGCAGCAGCTAACGAACCACACGTTGCTGTGGAGCTAGTGGCGTCAGCAACAGGCCCAACTAGAGGCCCGGCCGAGTGTCGAGGTCTTGGTTGTTACGTTACCCATTATTATGTAGTGGCGCTTTCTTTTAAAGACATTTTAAACGACGCGAGGATTTGAAAAATGTTAAGTCACTTTTTAGAATAGTAGCCGTTTGAATTGGCGTTCAAATAGTCTAGCTGGTCTACAAGCGTCGACCCTCGTAAATTCTTGGTAAAAAACTTGTTTCGCTAAACGACCTTGACCGTGACCGGACGAGTCGGCCCAAGATGACCCCCAGCGCACCTAGATATGCCATGGTCTCGTTGTACGTCGGGGACCTCCACCAGGACGTGACCGAGGCCATGCTGTATGAGAAGTTCAGCACCGCCGGAACCATCCTGTCCATTCGGGTGTGCTGGGAGAAGATCACCCGGCGCTCACTGGGCTACGCCTACGTTAACTACCAACAACCCGCGGACACCGAGCATACGTTGGACACCATGAACTTTGATGTGATCAAGGGGAGACCTGTGTGCATCATGTGGTCTCAGCGCGACCCGTCGCTGAGGAAGAGTGGGGTGGACAACGTCTTCATCAAGAACCTGGACAAGTCAATTGACAACATGGCCCATTATGACACCTTCTCTGCTTTTGGCAACATCTTGTCCTGCAAGGTGGTTTGTGATGAGAACGGTTCAAAAGGGTACGGCTTTGTGCACTTTGACACGCAGGAGGCAGCCGAGAGAACCATTGAGAAATTGAACGGCATGTTGCTCAATGACAGAAAAGTGTTTATGGGGCGTTTCAAATCTCGCAAAGAGCGTGAGGCAGAGCGCGTGGCCAGGGCCAAGCAGTTCACCAATGTATACATCAAAAACTTATGCGAAGACATGGACGATGAAAAACTGAAGGAGGTCTTCAGCAAATATGGCAACGCGATGAGCATCCGTGTTATGACTGACGACAGCGGATGCTCGGAAGGCCGTAGACGAGATGAACGGGAAGGAGCTCAACGGCAAGCTCATCTACGTAAGCCGCGCTCAGAAGAAAGTGGAGCGGCAGACGGAGCTGAAGCGGATGTTTGAGCCGATGAAGCAGGACCGCGTGACCCGCTACCAGGGCGTTAATCTCTATGTAAAGAACCTGGACGACGGTATCGATGATGAACGCCTGCGCAAAGAGTTCTCACCCTTTGGAACCATCACCAGTGCCAAGGTGATGATGGACGGTGGCCGCAGCCAAGGTGGTGTCGGAGATGAACGGGCGCATCGTGGCCACCAAGCTGCTCTACCTCTAGGCCCAGGGACAGGAAACTTGCTTCACTGGGAGTGGGAGGGTATTAAAACATCCAGATGTTGTGCCAGCATTGTGAAGATTCCTGAACTGAATGTAATTGCTCCAAAAAAATAATAAAAAATGTTATAAAATGTTATATATATTTATGTTGTAAGGGCAGATAATATACCTTTCATGTATCTCTGAATACAGCTTGGAGATACTGTATATAATAAGAATTGAAGGATTTGGTGCAGGCTGTGTCCCTCAGTCTCTGTGTATCAGCACTAAATGTACTGCCACATATGTAGAAGACAACCTAGTATTCCAGAAGATCTAAGATGGTTCTACAGATGAAAGAGTGCAGACAGATAAACAGGAACATGCAGAGCATTGAATGTAAGAAAGAGGATTTGATTTTCAATAAATTATGAGATGGTTAACCAGCGTAACTGATTCAGGAGGTAGCAGGAGGAATATGAGCAGACCTCCCTGTCTGTGTCAGTACTCTATCGGCGAAGTTTTTAATGTACTGAAATCTGTTCAGATTGTTGGGAGGAAGACCTACAAAGATGCAATTACGATAGTCAATAACAGATGAAGGCATGAACGAGAGGGTTAGCATCATTAACATTTAGAGAAGGGTGAAGATGGGTAATAATGTTGAGATGAGAGAAAGCAGAGTGTGTGAGGCAGGAGATACGGACCTCTAGAGACACTCAGAACAGAACTCAAGCATAGAATCAAGGTTGCCTTTAATAGCAAAACTGGGTAATATGGAGACTTGGGATTTGGAGTCTAGCATAATTTCAGGTTTATCTGTGTTTAAGAAAATTCTTATTCAGCAAGAGTTTTAAAAGTCGAGGTTCAACACATGAACCAGGGAGGTGGTAGTAGAATTAGAAGTGTGAAGTGGGGTCACAACTGGGCTTACACATCAAAATGGGTGGAACAGCTGAAATCTTGACGGCATGAGGGAAAAAAAACAGAAAACAGTTGATGTAATGACGACACGCACACAGGCCTTGAGAGGAGAGGCAGGGCCTGGGTCTAGCTAACATGATGAAGAGCTATTCTGGGTAATAACTGTGTATCCCTGATGATGTCCCCAGTCTGCACTGTAGGGGGAGAGGGCAGGAATTCAAGTTTTTAAAAAAGCCCTAAAAATGATGAAAGCTAAAGTATGGCATTCTGGTGAATTCTAGGTCTTTGTAATCTCATTGGCTGAGCTCAGACTTCTGCATCCTCGGTCTATATAATTAGCCTTACACACTATAGATACACATGAAACTAACAAAAATATGATATGCAGAAATCCGCTTGTAATTGCTACGAAACATCCCTGCATTCATGTGAGGAAATCATGATCAGCAGATGACTAGGCTGAAAACAAGAATGTAAACACACACACACACACACACACATAGACATGAGCACGCACACAGACGTACACAAATACCCATCGTTACATGCAAATGAAAACGCTACACTGAAGGACATATTAGACAGCTTGATGAGGTGAGTCTAGCAAACTTTAGAGTGGAATATATGTCTATAAACCTTGTGAAGGATTTATCTGCGTTCTGACCATCACTTTTTACAGGGAAGCATTTTTAAGAGGTGTTCTGGTGTTCAGATGACTATAGAATTTAAGGTTAAGTCTATATTGGTGGGAACGTAAAATGGACACAAATTATTATTTGTATTATATAAGTATTATATAAGTATTATGTCGCGATCAATCGATCGCCAGTGGTTGGCGCCAGAGCGAACTAGTAACTCATTGAATCATAGATGTGGATCTGAGGTAAATAAACTAGATTTTTTTTTGCGGCGTGAGAAATCGGAAGTGTGGCGTGTGAGCGTGTGAAAACGGTCAAATGCGTGTGTCTCACGCTCAATGCGTGAGAGTTGGCAACCCTGAGATTTGGTAAAGTGAAAGTGTGTGGGGACCGACCATTTTCTAATTTATGCAAATTATCTCATTTATTTCATTATAAATTAAAAAAGGGATTTCCTGTGTTTGCTTGTGAAGGGAGGTGGGGTGTGTCACTGCCATCTTCTGACTTATTTCTAAAATAGCGGGTGCTGGTGGGCCGCATCATTGATTTTATGACATAGGCAGTGGGCCGGTAGAAATTTGAATAGAAACTTGAATGCAGAGACACTTGTTGTCCACTAGAGGGAACCCGAAGCTTAAAACTTGCCGTGTACTGAGCAAACTTAGAAACCCCCTTTCAACGCCAAAGTTCCTCAGAAACACAGTGTCCTCCACTGACACACCAGCCACTCTCAATATCCTCTACCACTAAGCCATCAATTAGAATCTTAAATTTCTTATTGTTGTTGATCTACGTTGGACGATTTTCACCGGTCCATGACCTACGTTTTCACCCCTTAACGACTCCAAGAAGTACGTTAACGAACTCCGAATACAGGGTCCATACCAGCATGTATGGATATGGAGAATTACGAAACATCTGGAGGATTCGGCTGGCAAAAGTCCCCAATAGGTTCTGAATGACATCTTATACATGCTGCAAAATATAACATACTGCATCTAATCTATCGCACACGCCTCTTTCTTTATATGCTTCATCATTAACGGTAACGGAACTAACCCCAACTTTCACCCTTGGGTTTCATAAAATGTAACTTTATTCTGATGTGCCATACTCACTCTTCACCACAGAGTGGCAGCAGCGAGTCAGTGACACGCATTTTTTTATGGCCTTTGGGTTTTTTATTTTTATTTTAATGGCTAAGCTTAAACAGTCGGCAATAAGTAGAAAATCAAATCAAATCAATTTTTTATATAGCGCTTTTTACAACAGTTGTTGTTACAAAGCAGCTTTACAAGTGCCGAGTCCTAGCCCCCAGTGAGCAAGCCAAGGTCAACAGGATTAAACGAAAACGAGAAAAACAAACTAGTACTAGAGCAGGGGTCACCAACCTTTTTGAAGTTGGGAGCTACTACTTGGATACCAATTAACGAAACGAAAAGTTGTTGAGCGGGGGGGGGGGGGGGGGGGGGGGGTTGCGGTTGTTGGGTTCATGTGCGCATGTCAATTGCTAAGCGGGAAGACCGCTAGCAACCGCTAATAGCAGCAAAAACATAAACGATGCAGCGCTTTGGTGCATGGCAATATAGTGAGCTGTTTTTAAAACAAGCCCGCGGGCGACTCATAACGTCCTCGCGGGCGCGTTGGTGACCCCTGTACTAGAGACTAGGGGTGGTGGTGGTGGTGGTGTGTGTGTGTGTGTGTGTGGAGCAGTGTTGGGAACGTTACTTTAAAAAAGTAATTAGGTATAGTTACTCACTACTTGTTCAAAAAAGTAACTGAGTTAGTAACTGAATTACTCTATAATAAAAGTAACTCGTTACCAGGGAAAGTAACTATTTGCGTTACAGTTAAAAAAAGGTTATATGCCAATTAATTATGTTTTTTTTAAGCAGTTTTCACAGTCAGTTGAAATGAGTAGATCAGAAAGTTGTTTAACTTTTGATATTTATTGCACATCCACAGACGAGTGCAGGATAAAATCCTTTAAAATCCCAAATCTTTGTAAAAAAAAAAAAAAAAAAGCAAAAGTAAACAGTTACACTATATAAAGTGCACTTACATCTATGAAATTAAATTAAATTCTCTCCACCTGAGACAACTGGTTTGTTCACAACAGAAGTAAACTTAACAATTAAACTTATATTCTTAATTAAATAAATCAAATACCCAGTTTGGTAGACATTCAGGAACTTCAAGTATTTTCTTAAATAATGTTTATATCGCCTTGAAAATGCTAAATTTTCTTCGGCTTGCACCTGACGCTCTTCCGGCCTCTTCTTCGTTTGTGTCGTGTTACTCGCGTGCTTCGGCGCGCGTGTAAAAACACTGGCTCTGATTGGCTATCATCACGCTGCCTTAGCCAATCGCTTACTGACTTGTTAAGTTAAACGGGTGTTACACGGAGAACTGACCAATCAGGATCTGTTACTCCTCACTAGCCTGGGCAGCGGTCCGCTCGCATTAGTATATCGATATATAGTAACGCACCGCTTTTAATGACCAGTAACGTCAACGGCGTTGTAACGACAGGAAAAGTAATTAATTATATTATTCCGTTACTGACAAAATGACGCCGTTACCTAACGCCGTTATTTTTAACGGCGTTATTCGCAACACTGGTGTGGAGAGAGGAGGTGGGGTGGTGGTGGTGGAATTTATACATCTGGAAGATGTGTTTTATGATCTTACTTCCTGAAACTGCTGTGCAATTTTAGTGATCTGTTTAGAACCTAAAGGTCAGGTGATGTTGACCCCTTGCAAAAGCTGTGCGCGAGGATGCCAGTGTGGCTTTGTCTCTGAACGTGCTGTGTGGAATTGGAATGAAGTCCATTCAACAGCAAGGCCTCCACCCACTTCTTATGATTGGATTTTCTGGGGTGTGTGTTTGAATGCTATGGATTCATAATCTAGGATCCTTTAGATTCTTACTCACTCATTTGTATGACCCTGACCCACATGAGAAATTGAAATGCATATAACTCTCTCTCTCTCTCTCTCTCTCTCTCTCTCTCTCTCTCTCTCTCTCTCTCTCTCTCTCTCTCTCTCTCTCTCTCTCTCTCTGTAGTTGGGATCGTTCAGTGGAACACATTTGGTGTCGATGAGCTTTGTGCCGTTTTGCTGTTAAGACAGCAGGAAAATATTTCATGCTCAGATCAGATATGCAGAAGAAAGCTAGTTGAAAAAGTTTTAATCTTACTTTCTTACTGTGTGTGTGTGTGTGTGTGTGTGTGTGTTTTCTTTGAAACAGCAGCAACAGGAATAAAAAGAGTCTAACAGCGGTGTGTGAGTCACAGATGCCCTTGGAGGTGAAGAACAATCGCTGTCTTTTTGTAAATGTTTCCCACACAAAGTGGTCTGTGTGTGTGTGTGTGTGTGTGTGTATGAAGCTTCAACTGTATTTTTACAATCACATCTTCCTTGTGGACCTCTGCCTGAAAAACATGTATTTTACACTACAGTGTCCTGGCTTGATTTCATTGCATATTCCCAGCTTAAATTTTATGACTTGGACTTCATATACTATTTATATAATAAATATTTAAATCCATTTACAGTAGTATGAAAAGGTTTGGGCACCCCTGAAAATTTTCATGATTTCCCTTTATAAAAGTCATTGGCTATTCATGTCAGCAATTTCAGTTAAATATATCATAACATATGAACCCAGTGATATTTGAGAAGTGAAATTAAGTTTATAGGATTTCCAGAACATGTGCAGTAATTATTTAAACAAAATTAGGCAGGTGTATAAATTAGGGAACCCCGACAGAAAAATTACATCAATGTTTAGTAGATCCTCCTTTTACAGAAATAACAGCCTCTAAATACTTCCTACAGCTTTCAATGCAAATCTGGATTCTGGTTAAAGGTATTTTGGACCATTCATCTTTACAAAACATCTCCAGTTCTGTCAGATTTGATGGTTTCCGAGCATGGACAGCCCGCTTTAAATCTCACCACAGATTTTCACTAATTTTCGTTGTCTTGTTGAAGTATCCAGCCCCAACTACAACTTTGTCACTGATATTGATTGGAATCCATTTGAGCCTCAACTTTAACAAGATTCCCAGTACCTGTACTGGCCACACTGCCCCACAGCATGATGGAACCACCACCAAATTAGACTGTAGGTAGCAGCTGTTTGTCCTGGACTGCTGTGTTCTTTTTCCACCATGAATGTCGCCCCTTATCATGACCAAATGACTCAATTTTAGTTTCAGTCCACAGCACCTTATTCCAAAATGAAGCTGGCATATCCAAATGTGCTTTAGCGTACTTCAAACGACCCTCTTTGTGGCATGTTCACAAAAAAGGTTTCTTCTGCATTACTCTCCCATACAGCCTCTCCTTGTGCAAAGTGCAAAGCAGCAAAGTGATGTTGTAGGTCTTTGGAGCTGCTCTGTGGGTTGACCATGACTCTTCTCACCATCACGCGCCTCTAACCTATCTGAGATGTTTCTAGGCCTGCCACTTGGTGCCTTTACTAGAACTGTGCCTGTGGTCTTCCATGTTCCTCACTATGTTCCTCACAGTGGAAACTGACAGCTGAAATCTCTGAGATAGTTTTTTGTATCCTCGCCTAAACCATAACGGTGAACCACCTTTGTTTTCAGATCATGTGAGAGTTGTGAGGCTTCCATGTTGCCACTCTTCAGAGAAGACGCATAGAGGAGAAGAACTTGCAGTTGGCCACCATAACCCTTTCTCATAATTGGATTCACCTGTGAATGTAGGTCAAGGGTCAATGAGCTTACAAAACAAATTATGTGTTCCAATAATTAGTGCTATGGGTATTCAAATCAATAAAATGACAAGGTAGGCCAGTTATGCCTAATTTTGTTTAAATAACTACTACACACTTTCTGTAAAACCTATATATAAATTTCATTACACTTCTCAAATATCACAGGGTTCGATATATTTAACTGAAATTGCTGATCTGAACAACCAATGATTTATAGGAAAATCCTGAAAATTATCAGGGGTGCCCAAAACTTTTCATACTACCGTATATCAGATGAGCAGTTGTGCACAAGAATTGCTTATATATTTCTTTTTTGCAGGTTTCTTTTGTAATCAATAAAGTGTTGAACCTGTTAATTGATTGTTTGATTGATTTACTGATTGATTGATTAGCATCCTGAAACTTAAAAAAATCTTTAGCAATCTGAAGAATATACTGACACACACACACACACATACACACACACACACACACAAACAACCATCTGATTTCTGGCACATCATGTCTTGCCCTTTATCTGACTCTAATTGTTTGTGATTTCCTGTTGTGGTCTGACACTGACTGTCACTCAGGTTCTAATGTAAATGTACTGTTCTGTATATGCTAAGTAGTGACAATTCAGACCGAGATTTTGTTGTTTCAAACTGTCCCTAATTAACATGCTTTAAACATCAGTCTGAGTGTCACCTTGTAAGGTCAAATGCAGAGTGAAATGATAAAATGGTCACAAATCATTTTAGTTTTATTATGAAAGTTAACTTGACAAGAACCAAACTGTCACTACCTTGCATAGTTATTGGGTATTTGGACACCATTCATGAATATTGAGATTAATTAGAACAGGCATTGCTCTTGTTTGTGTGAATAAATTATCAAGAACTATTTATGAGATAGCAGCTAATTCTGCACATGATTTTAACATGCGCAAACCCCCCAGACTATCAAATGCGCACGCACACACACACACACACACACACACACACACACACCCCACACACACATACAGACACCCAAACACTTTTACACACACACACACGTACACACATCGCCGCGCACACACACACACACACACACACACACACACGCACACACACACACACACACACACACACACACACACACACACACACACAAGCCTGAAACAGCACATGTGTCAGAGACATGGCTGAAACCACACACGTCAGAGTCATGCCTGAAACGCCACACGGGTCAGAGTGAAGGATAAAACAGCACACGTATCAGATGCAATTGTCTGGTACATTTTTAATAAGTGGTTTAAATAGTTGTGATCAAAGGAAATGAGCTGATCAGGCCAGATCAAGACTACATCAATAAGACACAAAAGGGTGCACAAAGACTGACAGGAGTGCCAGCTGCCAGTATGAGGAAAAGACTGTTTACTACAAACCACTCGCAAACCTCAACAACAGAGAACTACAGGGTTACAATTCACCAGAAGTTTCAAGGCAGTTTCAGACAAGGCAGTTTCAGACTGGTATGGTAAGAAAAGTGTGAACCAGGAAAGGCACTTTTCCCAAAGCCCAAGGCTGCCTACACTATTGCAGTGATGAAGAGCTCCTGACGACAGCAGTAGCATAACATCACGACCCAACGTCATACCTCAGATCGCATCGAGGGTGCCATTTCTCCCAGGAAATAATGAAACTTCTAACTATAGAACTTAGGTATCACTATCAATGCTTACATTTCTGTTCTAATTACTTGTTAGTCCTATTTAAATGACAAAGTTAATGTAGTGTGCTCTGTCAACAGTGATAAGGTAACAGAGCAAAATGGACCCGTCTCCCTACTCGGGCCCTGGGTAGTCAGGTCCACTTTTCCACCCTCTACCACGCTACAACAACTACAACCTCTAACACTTTTTCAAAAGCCGGTTCTGGTAAACCTCGCGCCCCAGTTCTCAAGCCATTTGTGTCTCCCCCACCTATGAAATCAAAATTTTGTCCATGCTTTGTTCTTAATACTTGTTAGCTGCAGCACATCCTCGTAATACTACTCCTCTCCCAAAAGCAAATGGCCAACCAGCAAACCCTGAGATTAACAACAAAAAACAACAAAAAACAAGCCCTAAATACAGCATTAGTGTTGACAGTGGATTGAATGCAGCAGTGATGTAAACAAAAACGACTGAGAACAAAGTAAATGAAAGCAGACATGAGTTCCGCTGTGTTCTGCCTGACTGTGCCATGACGGGCCCTGGCGGAAGGATCGGAACTGCGCGGCGTCGAGGATGAAGCTTGTTCACCACTAAACCGTGTGGAGACTAAAGCGCCATGACCTGCACATACGGGCGCGCTCCCGTGTTAGGGAGGGACGTGTCACGCGGTTCTGCAGTGGTGACACTGTATGAAGTGAGAGGTGAGCCAGCCCAGACTACGTGACAGGACGGATGCTGAAGATTATAACAACCAAGCAAGAGGTGCCAGTGGTGTGAACGTGTTGAAGTGAGCACGTAGGGGTTCACTGTATCAAAGGTAACACAAGTCTAGCAGGATGAAGAACAGAAGACAGTCAATATGTACGTTTCACAGATGTAACACACCACTGTAACCAGAATTAAGAGGGCATGCATTTCTGCCATAAAAAAGCATTACCCTTGTAACTTTTATTATATGGCTTCTAGATCAAAATTATATCAGCCATATTATTTTAGCTATGCAGATACGAATAACCAGGTTATGTGTCCTGCATAAACTTCATGGATGTAACACCATATAATTTATGTATAATGCATTTACATGTCTGTTATAAAAACCTGAAATAAAACGCTCCGTGTTGACTGAAACGTATAGTCCTATGCTAATTCTTTTGATCAGTACAGAACTAAAAAAGGGGAATACCTCGGCTTTCGATTAAAATTCGTACCGCAACATTTTGTTCTATACTATAAATCAGCGATTTTCCTCATTGTTGACTAAAATGTGAAAACTTTGGTATCTTTTGGATCTACACAGAAAGTGTTTTGGCACGCGTTTGGCACCGGAGTCCTGAATCCGGCACCACACCGGTGAGCTCGGTTTCATTTCAGATGTGTTGGGAGCTCGGAGCCAAAACACTGAACCTGTTTTCACCGTCCACTCACACACAGAGCAGCTGGAGTCTGGACGCAGGTGTCCAGATGTGTTACTGCACACCTTCCCACCACGTTTCGGCCACTCTCACTCATGTCCCTGGATTGAATTGCTGAAAAATAGGTATATAGTAATTACATGGGGCAATAGGTGCCAAGTAATTATATTTCCCTTTCTCTGAAGAGCCGTTCGCGGTTTTTTTTATTTGTTGGCATTGGTTTAATGGGACGAGATGATGACGTAGAAGAGAAACATCCTCCGATGACGGTGTGGATAAATATGAGGGCTGTAATCACTCCGAGTCCAGCTGTCATCGGCATCATTACAGGCACCATGGCGTTGTCGGCGCTGACCCTGGTCTGCACTCTGGGTTTACTCGGACTCTCCTCCGCCTGCTACATCCAGAACTGCCCCAGAGGAGGGAAGCGCTCCTTCCTGGACGCGGTGCCCAGACAGGTACGGGTCTTTCTTATTTTTACTGTGTTTATTTGTGCTAAATATAAGTTTTGCTCGTTCTATAGTGTTAGACTTGTGATTTTGATATGAAGTGAACTGTCGACAAGCCTAAGCGATGTAGGGATCAAAACGTTTTCCTTCCTGTGCACCTCACGCGCTTTTACGCGCAGATATTTGACAGTAAGTTTACACATTTGGGAACATGTAGTTTGCAACACACCATTTCACGCTCAGAACAAAGAGGTGATGTGCACCTGCTGATGTGTGTGCAGTGTTTAGCGTGTGGCCCCGCGGATAAGGGCCAGTGCTTTGGCCCCGGGATCTGCTGCGGGGAGGGTATGGGATGCCTCGTGGGCTCCCCGGAGAGCGCGCGCTGCGTGGAGGAAGACTACCTGCCTTCACCGTGCGACTCCAGGGGGAAAGCGTGCGGGTCCGAGGAGGGTCGTTGTGCCGCGCCGGGGGTTTGCTGCCACTCGGGTAACATTTATCTTCGCGCTTGTTTGTGATAAAGAAAATATTGTGTGTGATTTTGTCACATTGGTAATACAGAGACACCCAGATGATATGGGCTGGCAGTTCTCGTCTTTTAACTCCAAATGAAAGCGACTTTATTTGAATGTGTGTGTGGTTAGACGGCTGTGTGCTGGACCCAGAGTGTGTGGAGGAGAATAAACAAGGAGACGACGAGGAGATGAACAGAAGCTTGATGGGAGCGTCGCGAGGAGAGCTGCTTCTGCGCATGCTCAGCAGGGCACGGAGTCCTTACTGACCGCCGTTCCTGGAGATCACTCACAACAGCCTACTCCACCCCGAACACACACACACACACACACACACACACACACACACACACACACACACACACACACACACACACACACTCTCGCATATTAGACGAACAAAGACGGCACGACCATCGAAAATCTTAATATCGAAGGTAGACTACAAGTAAATGTGTTTACATGTAAAACAAAGTGTCTTTTACGGGTGAAGAATGTTCTAGTTTTATTTAAATGTTCACTATATGCTGCAACGCACTGTGGTGCAGTATGTTGTGATCTGTGAAAGTGAAATTGCACTATACAAGCAACCAAGTATACTGCAAATAAAAATGCTCTGACACGGTTTGTGTGATAGTTCTGTTATTTATCACCTTCCATAACACAAAGAGAAATCAGAAAGGAGAAAAACTGCTATTTTGGAAAACGTGGAGCCTTTTGTCTGATCAAATTACTTCACATATTACTTTATATATTACTACTACTACTTTATGGCAAAACTTATGGCAAGTTTGCCATAAAGATAGAGAATTCCTCCATCAGTTTGATGGCTCTTTGCCCAAGCTCAACACCTGACATTTTAAATGAACAGGATGCATGTAACATCTTTATTAAAACTCATCACATGCAACAAACAAAACAGAGCAATCAATACATTGAATATTTTTCATCAATGTTTCCCAGTTTCATGAGCACAAATGTTTTGCATGAATAATTTCTGATCACAACCACTACACATCGAGATAACCTTCAACTCCCAACATGCATATTAAAAATACAGTTAACATGTACCTTTAAAGAATCTCATATCAAAATAACACTCAGCAAAACTTACATAAGGAACCAAATATCAACAGAGTTGATTTGCCTGTGCATGCCATCATAGACAGCAAAGGAACATTTGCACAGCAAGTAAAGTAGTGCGCATAAAATAAAACAAAAAAACAACTTCCCTTGAACTACAGAAGACACAAACAGGGTTTGTACAGGACTTGACTAACTATTTTCCACTCTAGAATTCTGATTCTGCCTGCTGGTTCATATTCATCCACAACACATTTATTTATTTAATGTTTTTTTACAAATGTGGGGGAAAGGGCAACGTTGGTCACTTTATGTTGGTCTATGATTCTACGGCTTGCTAACGTGTCTGAAATCACTGTCCAAGGTTGCGATGTCGTCTTCTTCAAACCTGGGCGCAGGAACAATGAGGGTTAAACTAATTCACCACAACCTTCAACTGGTCTGTGAAGAAGAGAAGGACCTTCATAAGACCTTTATGAATCTCTGAGAAGCTTTTCAAAGGATGATGTATTTGTAGTGAATGTGTAGTGAACATGGGTGGTAGTGCGCGTGGGTAGGTGGGCGGTGAGCGTGGGTAGGGGGTAGTGAGCGTGGGTAGTGAGCATGGGTAGGGGTATTAGTGCACGTGGGTAGGGGGCGTGGGTAGGGAGCGTAGGTAGTGAGCGTGGGTAGGGGGTAGTGGGCGTGGGCAGGGGGTAGTGAGCGTGGGTAGGTGGTAGTGCGCGTGGGCAGGGGGTAGTGAGCGTGGGTAGGTGGTAGTGCGCGTGGGCAGGGGGTAGTGAGCGTGGGTAGGTGGTAGTGTGCGTGGGCAGGGGGTAGTGAGCGTGGGTAGGTGGTAGTGTGCGTGGGCAGGGGGTAGTGTGCGTGGGCAGGGGGTAGTGTGCGTGGGCAGGGGGTAGTGAGTAGGACTGCCATGATTAGTTGACTAGTCACGATTATGTTGATTATTATCGGGGTAGTGCGCATGTTTTTTTTTTTTTGTTTTTTTTTTACTTTTTTCTCTCCAAACTGCTGAGTTCCGTAGTCAGGTTTCGAAACGCGTGCAGTGCAATATCTACAAGGCAGAACTTGCCTTCCACGGCAGCACAACCGCGATGCACGAGCACCTGAAAAGGTTGTGGCTGATTGTGACACTGATGAAGAGGGACCGTCATCTCTAGGGTTGCAGCGGTAACCGGTTTCACGGTATACCACGATATTAAAATGCACGGTTATCATACCGTGTGCGTTTGCTTATTACCGGTAAAAGGCAAGCTAGCGGAGAAACTGACCCGCGCATGCGCAACTCCGCTCCGGTTCAGCTACTCAGAACACAGCGGTGAGAATGGCAGAAAGTGCATCAGACTTAACAATTTTTTAACAAAAAAAAAAAAAAAAAAAAAAAAAAAAAAAGCTAAACTTAAATCAGCGGTGAAAATGACAATCGCGCGCTGGCGATTCGCGAGGTCGTGCAGCTCTCGAATTTTGTAACTTTGCGCGCGCCACGCCTCAGCGCAATGAACAAAGTCTGTAGGGTTCATACACCTTTATAAGGTGGAATTAAAGCACTTGTACGTCACTTTCAAGGTCCATTTCAATATTTCCCAGCACGTTAAACTTAATTAAGTTAAATATTTTTACATATACTATAAATGATTCGAAATAATTCGCTTTTTTATCACATTATTAAATGGTGGTTTATTTTCAAAACGCCCCATCTTAACGTCTTCACGTTCTCTCATGTTTCGTCCTGGAATTACAAGAGGATCGTATTTGTTAACGTGATACAAGAGAACTGTTCAGTTACACAGCTATTTGTTGTGAAACTAAGTAGTTACAATTTCAAGCATTTTCAAGTACTTTAGGTTTGCGCGAGGTGTGCGGACTCGTGCGCTATGGTCACTAGTGAAAGTATAAACCTAGCTTTTTAAGGTCCTTGCTTTCATTGGATGTGAAAGACGCCATTAATTTACATGCGTTCATTTTCTAATTCCGACGTGCCTGTTTTTCATGTTAAAACCGGACTCTGTGTGAAAGCCTTAAAATAGAAATCTCTATTGTGAGGATCATGTCAAAAATAAATCCTCTCTTTCTGCAGTATCTGGTTATATTCCAACTTGGCAGTAAAACTTGGCAGACGTTTACAACAGTTGTTGATCAGACACTGACCCAGGCTCAGTGTATCAGATATTAAATAATTTAAACTTAAATAATTGTACTGAAATCCATGATTTAGGTTTCTCTCATTTTTTTTAAGGAGACATTTTGTATACAATAGTTCCAGGTTTCTAAAATAAATAGTTCATTGAACAAAAAAAACTTGTTGTAATTTCTTTAAGGTTCAGTGTATCTTTTAATAATATATGTAACAAACTGTGATACCGTGGTGACCGCGGTATTTTCTGAGACGGTTATCATACCGTGAAAATCTCATACCGTTGCAACCCTAGTCATCTTGGTAATCTAAATTACTAGTTAGCTGCTAAAACTAGCGTAAACAGAGCGTTAACTTAATACTTACTCATCTTGTTGGCTGTAAAAGTTATTAGCGATGGCGATTTGTTTCATTAGCCTTAGCATGCATTCATGTGTTTTCTGTAACGTCAGTGAAACCAAAACTTTATTTTTGTGAATAATTCCTTAGTTTCAGGTACCTACCTAATTTGATTTAAATGTAGCCAAGTTTGATGCCAGAGACAAATGAAAGAAAGAACATAAAAATAAATAAATTCTTTATTAATGTATTTATTTTTGTGTTGTTTAAGCCAGTGCCTTATCCTTATTTTAATAATTGTTTGTTGCAACAAGCTGCATATTTCATTAAAGGTTTAATGAACTATGATCTTAATTGTTAATTAAGATCTTGATCTTAACTGTTTTTATTTTTAGCTGAAATCTAATAATGGTTATACAAAAAGCAGTTGCATTGTAGTGCGATAAGCTGTATGTTTTATATTAAATAAATGTATGAACCGATTAGTCGACTAATCATAAAAATTACTTGGTGATTAGTCAACTATTTAAAAAATCGTTTGTGGCAGCCCTAGTAGTGAGCGTTGGTAGATGGGCGGTGGTGCGCGTGGGTGGGAAATGGGGTGGCACGTGTGGGTAGAGGGTAGTGGGGTAGCGCGTGTGGGTGGGTAGGGGGGTAGCTCGCGTGGGTGGGTAGGGGGGTAGTGCGCGTGGGTAGGGGGCTAGGGGGGTAGTGCGCGTGGGTAAGGGGGTAGTGCGCGTGGGTAGGGGGGTAGTGCGTGTGGGTAGGGGGTAGCGCGTGTGGGTAGGGGGGTAGCGCGTGTGGGTAGGGGGGTAGCGCGTGTGGGTACCTCATGCTGCTGTTTGGAGAACATTCGACCCCAGAGTTGTACAAGCTGCCCTCCAGCCTGAGGCTCCAGCTCCTGCAAACCACCAAGACACCACGTCACGCTCTTACCCTCAAACCTGCCTAGGATGAGATGCCTAATAACAGACTAACACCATCGCTGCATGTTATATATATATATATATATATAACATGCAGCGATGGTGTTAGTCTGTTATTATATATATATATATGCGTGTTCTGACTGCACAGATGGGTTAAAAGCGGAGGACAAATTTCGATTGGGGTGTAAAAATCACAATTGACAAAATATGGCACATTTCATTTCATTTTTTTCACATTTCATATGGAATTATCAGGTTTAATCTAATCATACTGGAGTACTTAAACGAGTAATTGCATTAGCCCATTCAATTCAATATCACATAGTAGAAGAAATCTCATCAGGGTTCATACTTAATAAATTTGTGTCTTTAGCTGGTGTGACAAAAACACTCCCTGCAAATGTGAACAGATTCATCCAGTGAACCATTATAACCAACAATTCTGCCTCCCCTAATCCTATTAAATTCATATTACATTTGAACCAAGCTCCAAGTTCATAAACGATGACAAGGAAACGTTGCATTGAGCCATTTCTTGCAGGACAAAGCTTAACCCCGCAAGGCAGCCCGAAACCCACATCATAAAAAAAACCACAGAATGCACAGAGAGGGAAAACGGAGAGAGACTTTGTGTACCTAGCGGCCCTTCGAAGAAATTGGAGGCCCATTAATAGCTCGGCCCCTTTGTGAAAACACACCGGAAAGAAGCCGCAGCTCAAAGCAACATGGTGGCGGCAACAATGGACTTGAAGAGTGTCGCCCTTGTGCCCGCGTCTGGGGCCCACGTGCCTCCTCGACGGCATCTGAGCGCGGAGGCCACCGGACGACCTCACGGCCAGCTGGGGCTTAAAGATCCTGCCTCTGCCGTCGAAACGTATGTGAATGGTTTATTAGTTACCCGCAGTGGCACATGGGCACACACGCAGGCACTCTGACAGGACGGCTGTATTCTAATGCCCCCGTACAACGCTGCTGTATCACAACACCTCACGGGGGAAACCAATGGCGGCCGTCCACATCTGCGGACGTTTGAGCTCTACCTTGTGCGTGGCATGAATTTAGCTCCTCGTGACGCATGAAAATTAGGTACCTAGGTAAGCCTAGACTTCCTGGACCGCACAGCAAGTGTGAACAGCTTGGATCAAGGACTGCTGTAGATATTTAAAGAAACGTGATCAAAATTATAGTAAGAAACGGAAGAAAAGGAACACAGATTCTGGGCGATATCAAACTTTATACAGTATCATTTAGAGCAGGGGTCTCCAACCTTTTTGGAACTGGGAGCTACTTCTTGGATACCAGTTATTGCGGAGGGCTACCAGATGTTGAGCGGGGGGAGGGGGGGGTGGTTGGCGGCGAACGAAAGTTGCGTGTGCGAGTGTCAATTGCTAAGCGGGAAGACCGCTAGCAATCGCGGACAATCTATAATAGTAGCAAAAACATAAACGATGCAGCGCTTTGTGAGCTATTTTTAAAACTAGCCCGCGGGCGACTCATGACGTGGGTGACCCCTGGTTTATTCAATATTGACGGCACCCTAACTTTTTGATTGACAGTTAATTGAGCAATAGAACACGAGAGGGAGTGTGTTATCATGAATATATGTACATGCCGTTACTTGACAACGCGTCCGCGGAGTGATACAGAGAACGAGAATACCGTGCTGTTATCACACATATCTGCAGGGTTAGAACACTTCTCAACCAGTCAGATTGTGAACTAACTGTTGTATAATTGGCGAATAATCATTTAGTATTAGAAGGGGAGGGACAACTGTGAATTTTGATTGGACATAAATTTAAGTAGATTTCTCGATGGGACCAATTAGGTTTACAAATTTATATGTAATTCATTGGCCCTTTGGCGAGCTACTCGGAAAGGGGTGGCGAGCTACTGGTAGCTCGCGAGCGATGTGTTGGAGACCCCTGATTTAGAGCATGAGTGCAGATCTATAGGGGCTTATTTCAGCATCCGTCTTCATTTGTAAGCTGCTGAAAGAGCACAATATAACTGACCCTAGATCAGCATATATCACTCGGTGTCTATCTATCCTGGTCATGCCCGAGCCCACCTGTCCATCTCGGCTGATCTGAACCCTCTTGTTGTCATTCCAGGGGTTGAGGACTTGGTGGGTGACTTGGAAAGGGAGACTGTCTCTCCGGATCCACTCCACACCGAACACCCCTCCCAGTCCGGTGGAACCCCAGTCCGGACACTGCTCCGGGCTGATCTCGGAGCTCATCCTGGCATAGCCCTGAATGAGGAGAGACAATGACTCACCCAAATTTGCATACGTGCTGTTGCAGATAATAATAAACAACCCACCAGAACTCTCGAGCCCACCTGGAAGTGTCCGGAGCCCTGCACGGAGAAGATGAGGAAGACGGCAGCGCTCTCCCGGAAGGCCCGGTTCAGTTTGGGCTCGTTGCTGGGTGTGGTGGACCAGATGCCCCTCTGCTGAGACATCTCAATGTTCCTCAGATTACTGCTCTTCATGATGAAGTAGCGCACAGGACCAGCAGGACGAGGCAACAGTGACTTGGAAATCTGGAGAACAACAAATATTGCGGGATTATAATCTGGGACAGCAGAATATATAATTACACAAAAAATGAACACAAGATTCCAGAGAAACAGAATGTGTACAACTGAGGTCCTGGATTATCTGTGCAACTAAAGTGATTGTGAATTAGCAGGAGAAGCTAGTTAATTTATGAAGAACATAATAAATGACGAGGAACGGGGGACTATGATGTAATCCTTCTGAATTCAGAAGACCAACACAACGAATACAAAAACAGAGAATATAATCTCAGTAAGCCAAACTGAAGTTAGAATCCATATTGGTGTGGTCGGAGAACAAGGTGAGGCCCACCCCAGCTGAAAGAGAGGCGAAAACAGAAGACCCTCTGCCCGAGGACGTGGACGTAGGACTGGCGGAGGGACTGCTCAGACCGAGGCCGTCCATCTTCCCAGAGACACGGTCCTCTGCAGAGCGCTTGGAGTGGAGCCCACTCTTGTCCCTGTGACTCTTGGGCTGAGAGGGGACAGACGACTGTCCTGCAGTCCTGAGGAAACAGACATCGTCTTAAAAGAGGCTTTAAAGAGACTGAACGTCCTTAAATAGAGTCTGTCGAAGCGGCGGTGAGGTTACCATGGAGACACGTGCCTGTCTGTGGCGGCGGCCTCCTGGGCCGGCTCGGCGTCCCCGGCGTTTCGGCGGCTGCCGGAGTTCCGCCAGGACGAGGCCTGCAGGGGCTCGCCGGGAATCATGGGTTTGGGTCTCTGGCCGATGCCCGTGGGCTGCTGCAGACTGGCGGCCTGATCCTCGGCAGACAGCACGGAGACCAGCGCACGCAGCGTGGCCTCGTCCAGCTGGGAACACGGCCTGGAGGGGAAACGTATGCGCCGCAGGAACAGTGTCTGCCATCGCTGCCTGAACTGGAAGACCTGCTCCGCCATCTTAGAGGGAGGGGGGGGGCACATACAAACAAGTATCACGGAGATGATTGAACGTGTGCTGTATGAGCATACCAAGTGCTCATAATGAGAACATAATGAAGTGTTGTAGAGGGAAAATAAAGCAATGAAGCCTCCTAGAGCCCAAGCGTGCTGTGGGTCAACGGTGCAGTTCAGCAGGGACGAACGGGAAAGAGAATAAGAGCGAAGAGAGAGAGAGAGAGAGAGAGAGAGAGAGAGAGAGAGAGAGAGAGAGAGAGAGAGAGAGAGAGAGAGAGAGAGAATGTGTGTCTCGGAGTGTGTTCACCTCTTGATTCAGTTTGAAGTTGATCCATTCATCAATGTTCACCTGGGCCAGGTGAACTGTGGAGGGATCCTCATTTTCACTGTCACTTCCCTCATTCATAGCATAGTTTGCTATTGGCAACACACACACACACACACACACACACACACACACACACACACACACAGAGGCTGTATTTTGTATAATCTTCAGTATAGTATCCTTATTATAATCATTCTGTAACAGATGGTTAAAACAGGGAACCAGAGCTGTGTGATTGCCAGTCTGAGGGGGCGGGGCTACCTCTGGGCATGGTGGGCTCCTGCAGGGCGGTACTGGGCAGCTTGGCACAGCCCCCGAACACAGCCACGGTGAGGGGAGTGACCACCGTGCAGCACCGCACGCTGGCTATCCTGTGCGCCCGGGTCATCTCGTCATACAACAGCCAATCAGTGGGCAGGGACTGGACCGCTGTCGCCTGGGCATTGGCTGGAGGGATCTGGGGAGGGAATGGAACAAATTGGAAAGGGGTAGCGGAACACACACACACACACGCACACACACACACACACACAAACACTGTGTGCTGTAGGCCCACTGACCTTCTTGTACTGGGGCTGGCTGAGGACGGAGGTGTGGTGGAGGCGGACCTTCCTCTCCTTGGCCCCGCCCAGCGTCTGCCGCTGCCGGTCCAGGTGCACCAGGCTGGGGTACATTCCCGCCACCAGGGCCGCCTTCACCACCGCCCAGTTCTCCGAGTTCAGGTTGACGTCACGGATGTCGCCGCCCCCCCGGGCCCGCACGAAGCCTGGGAAAGTGCACGTGGGGGTCAGCGTGATGAAAGTGTTTCTGATTGGTGGATTGTTGGTTGTGCCGTTTGGTCTGTGTTGAGTGCTGGAGAGCCGTGGCGGTACCTAGAGCTCGGAGCTGGCCCAGCAGCTGCGTACGCATGCCTATGATCATCTCCATGGTGGCCTGGGACAGGAAGTTCTTCTCACAGAAGGACCTCTCCCAGCCATCGTTGCGGGCTTTCTGCCACGCCTGACATGACATCATCACACGTCAGGGTCAACTTGGAGGTCAAAAGCCAGACATGACAGACAGAAAGCAAACATCCACTGTATGGATGAGGCTTATGCAGACTTGCTGTTTTATGGACACAGATTAAGTCCTAACACAGATTAAGTCCTGGCAGAAACCGTAATACTACTCCTGACTACTGAAAATCACCCTTAATTAAGGTACAAGGTACTAATTTCATACAGTTTATTGCTTGACGACCGTTACTCCCGTCTGAGGACACCCACAGCTACCATCCACCAGATGGCGCCACAGCTCTGCTCCAACGACTCCCACTCAAAACACCCCCAACGTTGTGCCCCCCGTGCGGCTACCTGAAAGGCGCGGAGGAGGGCCATGTGGTCGCTGAAGGTGTTGGCGGAGAAACGTCTCCTGCACTGCATGGCGGCCCGTTTCTGGGAGGCCTGGGAGGGCAGCACGAACGGGTCCCTGTAGGCCAGCGTGCAGGCGATGGTGAGGATGGGGTCCAAGCACTTCAGCACCACCGCGCACAGGACCATCTTGCCCAGGTGCGGCTCCACGGGCATGTCGGCCAGGTGGTAGCCCATCTCCGTCAGGTCCTCCCACGGGTCCATGGCGTCTATGGACTGGATGGGAGCAAACGTGTCTTTACAGCTAGTAGGCTCACACTTTTTTTGGGACAATATTGTACTGTAACATAAGTAACATAACCTTTTACCAAAAATATTAATAAACATTTGACATCTACCGTACTGTCCTGAGGGGACTGTGTCCACCCTTTTAAAGTCAATACAGCTTTTAAATCCAATCCAGGTTTGAAGACCTTATGAATTCTAAGACTTGGGATGTTAGAATTATGGCAGGAACAAAGTTAAATCCAGTTATTTTGGACCGACAAATGAATCACATTTTCCCTTCAGCCCAAAACAGACCTGAACCCGGTTATCCTGCAGATTGCACTGGTGTTAGCAAGATGGAGCAGAGACAAATGCGGACTGTTCTAGAAGCTCCTTGGCAGTAACTGATTTTGTAACAAAGTGCGGTATGTTCTGATGTGAGTGAGGTCAAAGGTGACACCTTAAGCATCTGCACAGCGTTCTTCACTGTGACCAGGTGGGGAGGTTCTGGGGCTTTGGCCAGGAACTCTGCAATGGAGCTGCTAACAGGGGCCAGGAGCTTAGTGTGGAGACACAGTTCCTGTCAGAGGGAGAAACAGGGAGAAACAGGGGGGGAGGGAGGGAGGGAGAGAGAGAGAGAGAGGGGCAGGAAAATGAGGGGTGAAAAAGAGCGAGAGAATGTAACACCCATGTGCTGGAGCTGAGCGCGGGCGTGCTGTAGGCGCGTGGTCATGATGGGTGTGGCCATGGTGGGCGTGGCCATACCTGTAGGGGCATTCTCAGCAGCTGAGGGACCTGGTGCTCCAGCATGTTGTGGAAGCGTAGCCTGCTGAAGAGGTGGAAACACACCCCCGGCCTGCACCGTCCCGCCCTGCCACACCAACACAGCACTCAACTACACCGGGGCCTCGTTACTGCCGCCTACCCACAACCGTACCGAGGTGGTACCGTACAACACCGCACAAAAACGTAGCCCTAAATAAAACATTATTGTGCGACAGCATGACCGGTGTCGTACCTGCCCTTACGCTGCAGGGCGCTTGCTTTTGATATCCAAACCATCTTCAGCATGGTCACGTGGTTCAGGGCATCGAACGCTTTCTGTCACAAAAGAATTAAAGAGAATTCTCAAGGAATGTCATATACAACATGGCAAATTTGGAAAACAACATTGGAGGAAAAAAAAATCACCTCTTTAACTTTTCCAGAGTCGATGACAAAGACAACATCGTTGATGGTGATGCTCGTCTCTGCGATGTTGGTTGAGAGGATCTTGAAGACAGCGGAAATCACAGAGTTCGGATACAATCGGCAAGCAGACAGACAAAAACAAAAAACTACAACAATCTGCCATCGGACAATGCTCAAATCTGCACTCACAATTTTGCGAACCCCATTTGAAGTCGGTTTCAAAACCTTCCTCTGATCCGAGGTCTGCATGTTGGAGTGCAGTGTGAACACTTGGTACCTGAGTGGGCACGAACAAAACAGAACTTCAACCCCAATAATGGCCAAAGTTTTCATTTGTCATATTTCATGTTTCATCTTTGCAATTCATCTTGCTGCTAACAGCCACATAGTTCAACCGGCCTGTGCTGATGCTCTACGAATCTCTTATCTTCATAAACTATACGGTCCCGCAGTCCAACAATCTCATCATAGCCGGGTAAAAATATCAGAATTGCACCTAAGGACACAGAAAAGAAACCAAAGATGAGATGAGATTTTTAAGAGCACTGCAGCACTGGGTGCACAGACTTAACACTAGGAATGACTCAATAGTGGGAATGCCTAATACATTGTGTTAACTATTATCACTTGCATAACCATCTCACATGAAGGGTTCACCGTGTGCGTGGACATAATGCAACGCAAAATAAAATCACAATCTGTAATTGTACAAATGCGACAAGGTTCTTCTGTTCCAACACTGCAGCCCAACATGTTTTATGCAAGTTCTGGCCACATCCAACCTCCAGCTTCTGTAGACATTTATCTGTTAATAACGGGGAAATACAACGATGTTCAACTTTAACCCTTTAGACTCCAAGGCTTCGGGAGCCGACTCTTTGCTCACTCTTGCAACTACACACCTTTCATATTTCAGTGTACCTACTCAACAATGCACAACAGTAACTGAGTAATATGCTTCAAGGTTACCATCTAAATACTAAATCTGGGGGACAAACGAAAGCGTAGTCTCGGTTCTGTTCTCAGGTCCCGGGTCTCACCGTCCTCCGAGCTCTGGCAGATCCTGTAGAGCAGGTGCATGATGAGGTCCAGGTCCACCTTCTCGTCGTCGAAGCTGTGGTGGTAGGCCTTCAGCAGCTCCTGCTCCTCGGCGCTCAGCTCACCGCCGCTGGCCTGCACCAGCCGCGTCTCGTCCAGCTGCCCCGCCTCCAGGGAGGAGCTACAGGGACACAGCGCAGCTGGAGTGCACCTATCAGCAACTACGTGTTTTACATACAAGACAGGAATAGCTTCACGGCGCCGAGGGGGCGCGCTAACTACACCGTGATTCGTTGATCTTACATGTGCGACTCCAGGAGGTCTGCTGCTTCTGTCTGCTTGAAGTGTCTGGCCCAGTCAAGTGCGGTCCTGAAAAAGAGTGACCACGGAAGAAGGCGACTACTTAGGGAGCACACTATGTTGTTAGACCGCTTAGAAAAAGGAAGGGAGCACTTAAATCGCACGTCACATCTCGGTGAACGAAAGATTCAGAATGAAAATCTTGACTTGACTGAAAACGACGATCAGTGGAAACCAAAATCATCAACCAACTCATCGGCTGGATTCAAAATCACACTGAACATCAAAGTGAAACATTCAAGTCATTTAAGGGGAGTGTGGCTCAGTAACTGGTGGAGCCAATCAAATCACAACAGCAACAGTAAAGCGAAAGCTGGCTGCTGATTGGCCCGTGTGCTCACCAGCCGTTGGAGGCCTTCACGTGCACGCTCGCCCCCATGCTGAGGAGCTGCTCCATCTGGTCGGTGAAACCCCTCGCCGCGGCCACCATCAGCGCCGTGGCACTCGTCTCCCTGTGTCTGTAGTCGACTGAGACCAGCAGAGACACACACCTGCTGTGACGTATGCTAGACAGACCACACCGAGGAGAGCTAACCGACTGGGGTGTGTGTGTGTGTGTGTGTGTGTGTGTGTGTGTGGGGGGGGGGGGGGGTGTAAGCTCGTACTGCTGATGTTCTCGTTGAGGATGAGGTTGAAGAGCTGAACGAACGCGTCGTCGTCCTCCTCCAGGAAGATGCTGGAGATGCAGGAGTCCATCTCCTTCATCAGCCACGGCTCCAGTGCCGTCACGTCCTTCTCACTCTACACACACCACGCAATAATGCAGCCCGGGCCACCGCCATATCGCCACAAACCACCTTACACTTACAGACTTGCACTCTAATCCTAATCTATCATTCCGCCTAATCTAGATTTACACCTAATTGCAATCAGTCGTTCGCCATTCTCCAATACCTCATGCATGACACAGAAAAAAAAACCTCATTCGTGGCTGTTATCAAGATCAGAAGTGCTCAGCTCTGGTCTCGGACTTTGACCAGTCTGCAGTGTTCTGTTCCAACCTCCAACCCTGATCTAACACACCCAATGCAGTTAGTCAAGGCTTTCCAGAGCTTCTGAAAGTTAGATCCAGAAACAAACCCTGTAGGGTGGTGGACGTCTAGACTTTGGCACCTATAGTTTAGATCTTTACCACATGGTGACCAGAGCAGAGCTTTGCTCAGAGTTCGTGGACTGATGTTTGTAGATGCAGCGTGACTTATGGTAGATGTTGCATTACCAGCTGGCTGAAGACACTGTCCCCTCCATCGTCCAACAGGTCGTTGTCCTGCTGGATGCAGACGGGAGGTCTGTCCCGCTGACACTTGGGCCGAGACGACCCCTCTTTCACCTCACACCACTCTGTCAGAGACGTCTGCTGCCTCTCCTCTGTGAGGACAGATACACACACACACACGACAAAAAAGCCAGGAAAAAAAAAACACCATTTATTGAGAAAATTCAATTAAACGATGTCGATGCTAACATGTCACACAACATGCTGTGTAGCGTTAATGGGAGCAGGGAACATCAACCCAGAACCACAAGAGAGTTCATATCCAGAGAAAGTCCGACTACACACACCTATCTGCTTCTCCTTATTGTACTTGTTCATATCTTTGTTGGTGTAGCCTGTGGTCCGCAAGATGTCCTCCAGATAAAGCTGTTTGACCTCATGCGGCTGCCCTTTGACTTAAAAGAAAGATGCATTTCAGTAGATTTCCTCAAACAGCATTACACCTGAATTTGTGACCCTGTCCAAAAGAAGTCTTACTCAGTGAGGAAGTCGAATGGAAATCTTTGCCATTAATCAGTTTATCAGCTTTGTAAAGTGGTATTTACTGGTGAAGACTTATAACGCTGCATACAGATGGGCGATAACAAAAAGGTGATTTCTGGTCCACCCTGGTCACGTACTGTAGATGACGGGGCAGTCGCCGAAGTATCTGATGAAGAGGTTGACGTCTAGGGCGGCGCTGGACAGGATGAGCTTCAGGGAGGGCATTTTCGGCAGCATGTCCCGCAGTTTGATCAGCAGGAAATCCGTCAGGCCGTCCCGCTCGTGGACCTCGTCCTGGAACAGCGGGAAGTTTGTTTTCTTTCCCCATTTGTTTTGTTTGTGAGGGCAAAGCAGTAACTTCACATGGCATTTTGACTTTGGCACTAGGCAACTCAGATATTTGACGGTATATCAGTACGTGTGCTTCTGGGTAATTAAAACGCGTGACACTTTGGTGTTGCTAGCTACGGGAGATACAGGAGACAAGACCTTGCATGTTGTGACATTATGTATGTATTGTGTTGTTACACAAAAAATCTATCTATCAATGATTGCAAGACTGTGGGTGCATACCATTCAACAAATGCTAGAAAAGTGCGTGAGTGGCAGGAAAATCCATTCAAATGTCATCAAAAGTCAAATTACTATAGTCTTCCAATTCCTTCATTCTACTTTAGCTAATAATATAGTTCAACATTAATTACGAGGTGTGCATTACCACAATGACGTGCGTGACGGTGGAGAGGGTGGCATCTCCAGCCATCAGGGTTCTCAGGAGCACACCGCTGGTACAGAAGGTCAGCAACGTTTTGGGAGAAACTCTAGAGAAGGGAACAGAAGATCATCACTGACAAAGGACATGCACAGGGGGTCCTCGGCTTACGACGTTGAGCCGTTCCTACATCGCATCGTAAACCGATTTTCAGTGTAGGTCCGAACATATGTACATACTGTATGTAAATGACATACTGTAAGCACTTGTCCTATTCTAACACCTATCCTAACACAGTAATTATCAACCATGTAACTGCGTAACCGTGCATTCTTCCACCGCGCACACCAAACACGAAGTTCGCGTAAATTGTTTGTCTCTGGAGCAGCAGTTGATCACATGATAACATGTTAAGATCTTCCCTGTAGCTAATCTCCAGCCCACCTGATCACATGATAACATGTTAAGATCTTCCCTGTAGCTAATCTCCAGCACACCTGCTCTCCAGGCGGATCTGGTAGCCGATGGTCTGCCCGACGGTCTCGCCTCTCTCTGCCGCCACACGATCGGCCACGGCGATGGCCGCCAGCCTCCTGGGCTGTGTGCAGAAGATCCTGCAGGGGATTCCCTTACTGCTGCTGTCGTCCAGCAGGAACTGTGGGATCTGGGAGACACAACACAGGGGTTGTGAGAGGAAGCATGTTCCTCTATAGTGCTGTTTGCTTAAGATGTGGCCATCAATAAATAATATGGAACACATTTTAACCACTGCTTGTGCTTTTCTACTGGAGGTTATGTTTATGGATGTACCAACACTATCTTGGGCCTAAAGAATCACAATAATGAGCACCGTGTTGTTACTGTGGTAATATTATAAACAAGGCAAATTTTAAAAGAAGGCTTAATCTGTTAGAGAGATTTAAATAATTGGTTGTAATTATCAGTTCAATGTTGGAATTTTGGCCCTTAATGGCAAATATACCAGCGGCAGATGTATTATGCACCTCCAACATGAAATGCTTCACCCAAAAACACCCATTTGTCCAGTAGTAGAGGCAGATGACAATTAATGAGTAACTGTTAGTACTACCAGAACAGCAATGATAACTCAGTCTTACCAATTTTGTCATTAATACTGTTGACTATTTTGAAGCACATGAATACTGAAGCAGGGCCAACCACAGCGCCTGCTCTGGGCTCAGACTGCAGCCTCACCTGTGTTGTCTTGCCTGAACCCGTCTCACCCACGATCAGCACCACCTGGTTCTCCTTGATGGTCGCCACTATCTCCTCCTGGCGCTCGAAGACCGGAAGGACCCGTCGAAAGCAGTCAAGATCGGACGGGCCTCTCCTTTGGGGCACCTGGGGTATGCCGTTATTCAGCCTCCCGCTGGTTCTGTTCTTATCTCGACTGCTATCTGAAGAACAGGGTACCACCAAACCAACCATACAAAAAACATCACTAGGATTGCTTACACCTTGCTATATAGATAAATACTATTATTATTATTATTATTATAAATAGAACCTTATGGACTGCAAAAGGTTGTATACCTACATCCCATTGCATCACACCTCGGTGAAAACATGATAAAGACAGAAATACCTCCAGCCTGCAGGGAAACAGACACGCTTCTCTTCATGCGTGGGAGGAGGTCACTGCGCTCTTTATTAGTGATGGGGAACATCTGTAGCAGGCTTCGCACCACGTGCTTGGAATTGTGGGTGAGGTCAAAGGTCATAATGGACTGAGCCTTGTCCGAGCCATCCTTCTTCCAAATAGTAAGGAAGCGTTGTGATCCCTTTCTACAAAGGCACAAGCACACGTGTCTGGTGTTTAATCGTGCACAGATGTTGGTGTACATGGTTACTTTCTCTTTCTATGAAATGCAACTCACTCACCCTCTGCTTTTTGAAATGTAACCTAAGGACTGGGCAACGCGATGTACAAAAGCTCTCTCTGAGCTCGTGAATGAAGAAGGAAACTCCATCTCTGTAAAACAAAACGATAAATCTTCACACTTTCCCGGCAGCGATCAACAGGAACACTAGTAAAGAGTGAGATTTCTGTCTTATTAACATCTTACGCTTGAACGCACCTTTCTCATCACTGTGATGAAACCTCTCCAGTGCTATGTTCACAGCAATCTTAACTTCTTCATCAATCCTGATGTCTTTAAACCCTTTTGCTTTCAGAGAATGAGGCTTCTTGGCCGATGTCATGTATGCTTTCTGGGAGGTGGCGTTTGGTTGGAACATGATGGCTTATCATGGAGAACAGAAAGAGATTTGATGTGAGCAACCTGAAATCTCAGGCTGTACAATAGAAAGTCCTGGGTCAGAAGATCCCATCATGCCAAATCACTGGAATTTAATATCCCATGTCAAAGAAACATTAAAATAACATACAACAATTCCCTACGAGTTCTAATGTAAGAAACACCACTGGATGTAGTTCATTAGTTATTTAGCTTCCATATAACTGAGGTTCACGTCTCCTAGAAGACAGTGACCGAGGGAGGTTATCTTAATTTCATACATTACGTTTCCCTTACTAAACCTGAACCGTATTTTTGTCTTTTAATTAATTTACCTAAACTGACATCACCCGTCAAGACAAAATGAACATTTAAACAGGTATTTTGAGAAAGTATTTGAGGTAGTTATGAAGCTATGTGGCTAGCCAGCTACATTAACGACCACAACATCACTGTAGTTAGTTGGTGTTGGTGGACACGCAGCTCCAGTTCACACAGCCCTCAGTGTTAGCCTAGCTGCTGTACCCAGCTAGCTCTGGAGCCCGCTAACCCGTTTATCCAGCTAGCTAGCCAAGAAGTTTGGTAACAGGACCGAACTCGTATTTTTAATTTAATTGGCAGGCAAATGTGTCGAGTTAAAACATCATTACATCGTTTACATCTGTAAAGACCCAGAAATGCGCAGGTAGGTCGGCGCCTCGGGGAGTTTCTGGTGGATGTTCAGCTGGATATCTGGATATTTGTTTAAACGAGCTAACGCTAGTAGTCCACCGCAAGCTTTTATTTTGTTCCCTGTTTAAAAAAAATAAAAAGCCATACTTTATTTTACACTGAGACAGTTATCACAAGATTGAGAGCAAGACTCCGCGACGGTGGGTAACTAAAGCTAGTTCGTTACTTACTGTCTGTTGTGGATCTTAAGTGGACAGATAGTGTCCAACACTCCCGAGTTTAACACCTAAACTCCAAATTAAAAGTCTCTCGCCTCTCTGTGGACAACCAATCAAGACCAGAGACGTCGCAGCATGTCACCAAGGAACACAGCCAATCACCTGTCAGCAAGGAAACTACAGATGTAGTACAGAACACACACATGAGTAGTACAACATATATTGGTATATTCACTGTCTGCACTTCATCGTCTGCACTGCATTGTCTTACACTCCAGTCGGTAATAATCTTAGATCCTTAAAGCAGTGAGGTAGAATAGATCTTATAGGCAGAGGAAGATAACGGAATATAATTCTGAAGATGAGAAGTCTGATTAGTCCTCTTCTCTCATGTATGAGTGACACATGAGCCTGTGCATCAAGGTCAGTGCAGGAGATTCATCTGCACAAAATGCACACT
Organism: Brachyhypopomus gauderio; assembly: GCF_052324685.1. NCBI lineage: Eukaryota > Metazoa > Chordata > Actinopteri > Gymnotiformes > Hypopomidae > Brachyhypopomus > Brachyhypopomus gauderio. The sequence continues at coordinate 8,336,226 of NC_135217.1, forward strand.
GGTCATCATGTGGGAATCAGTGTGAAAATGAGGGCACTATTATGACACATCAGGTGAAAGCGCAGGTGTAGCTGAGTGCATTTACACAGCCCAAGAAAATTAAGAAGACCCTAAAATAATTTTTAAATCTTTATGTTAAATGAATTAAAATGCTTTAAAATGCTAAAAATGTTGCATTTGAGATTTTTGTGTTAAATAACAAAAATTTTAATGTGGTAATGTGGCTTTCTGCTGTTTGTGTATTTAAGCTGTGTCCATCAATTTATAATTTATTTTGCAACAAAATATTGTGGGAAAGCCCCAAGTGTTGGCTTAAAGTCTTTGCAGCTACAATCCCATTTCATGGAACACAGACAGTCAAAATGCAGCAGGGGACTTGGCATCACTTCAAATGTTGCATTTTGTCTGGAAGTTTTGAACAGCAGTACATCTGGAATTTCTACAGAATAGCATGTTGGATCACAATTAGTATGCAAGTTAATGTCCTGGTGACCTATGTTAACATTTGCTGGAAACTTACAGACCATTTTAGTTTAGGTTAGTCTGTTTTTTACTTGTCTCCTTTCAAGATCTTGAAAGTTGTGTCGGATTGATGAATGAAGTGCTAGATTCCTGTGATGCTGAATAGTCTCGTCAGCCTCAGGGACAGGAAAAGCGGTTGATGCCACTTAGATGATAACAGACCAAGCCCTTCCGCGTTACTTATGTACAATTTTATAATATTTATTTACTTTCATGACTCTGAGATAGTTTATAAGACTGTATGACTCACGTGAGGCTTCATGGTTGTTAAAGGTTCTGGGGCAGGTAAAGTGTTAAAGGTTCTGGGGCAGGTAAAGTGTTAAAGGTTCTGGGGCAGGTAAAGACATTGACAATAAACAGACCGATCCCTCTTTACAGCTACTTGTGTCATTATGTTTAGTTTCACAGCAAAGAAGGACGAGCCAGTTTTCTATTATTTCTTTGTTTAATAGTAAGAATAATAAAAATAATAATAAAGCAACATGACAACAGTGATGCATTTTATTCATAAAACCTAATTCTGAATTCAACAAACAAATTCAACATATTCAGCAAAGATTCTCTACCTTATGGGGAGAAAGACCAAGCTGGCAACAAATAAACCATCATTACACTTGAACATTTCTCCTCTGACCAACACGTTCAGTTTTTCAGTCCCCATGAATTGCATTTTTCCAGTCGTCTTGTCCATGGAGACTGAAAGGTAATCTCTTTTGTCTTCTCCACTTCGCTCTTCGGTTTTTAAACCACACCTAACGACACATTGTGCATTATACTGATTAATGCGCCTACTGATATGCAAAGATACCATTAAAACAATTTGAGCTCCAGAATCCTTTTTCCAGACTCACTGTATTCCAGATTATAATAGTTTTAGTGAATTGCATGACTGCCAGTGGGAGTCGCAGACATCTACATAGGTTACCTCCACCCGCTCCTCACGCAGGTTGGTCCTCCCAGCTAGCAGCTCGCGTGTGTGGATGTCTGGGTACTGGTTCTGCAGAAAGAGCTCCTCCAGAGCGCCCAGCTGTTCCTCTGTGAATATCGTACGATGCCGGCGGACCCGCTTCTGTATGTGACTGAAGCTGTCCCGGTTCTGTGCTTCTCCGGCCAGGCACCTGTCCGTCAACACTCTCTTGTTCCACGCAAACCGACATGCTGAAATACACCCGAAGGGCGGATGGATCAACGTAATCAATCATGATCTGTACATGTTTTATCTGTACAGTGTCCTTGGGTGTTTATGAAAGGCGCTTTAAATAAAATGTATTATTATTATTTTTATTATTATGATGAAGTTTAAAGGAGTGGTCAAATGGGAGAGCAAATGAAGCTGAGCTATGGAACTATCAATTAGACATCTACTAATATATTTAACTGATAAATCTACTAATATATCTAACTAATATATCTACTAATATATAACTTAAGCTGATTCTTGTTATGCTCAAGAATTCACATAAGCAGGGAAATCCAGTTTTTACTTCATGAGAAAGCCCTAAGTAGCTCTAAACAAGTCATTGTTGCAACGCATATGTGCAAAAATAAATAAATAAATAAAGGAATCATAGCATATATATCTCTGTATTAAATCAGGGAGGTCTTACACATGCCAGGTAGGTAGTCAGCCTGTAGCATCTCCCCACAGCGTGTGCAGTAGCAGCAGCAAACGCAGGCGTGCTGGTGGGGCTCCGGCGGGCTGGTAGTGGGGGCGGGCTGTGGATCCACGCAGCTCCTGGAGGGTCCCTGAGGCTGGCATTGGTCCAGCATGGTGACATCACTCTCATCGCCTCTCTCTAAAGTCCCACTCAAGATGCTGTCAATGCTGAAGGCAAAGCGTGTCTTCCCCATGTGGGCTTCCTTGTCCACAGTCTGCATCTCAGTGCTGACACCACCGTGTGCTGGGCAGGTTTGTTCCTGCCTCTAGAGATGCAGACTTACATATAGAAATGGGTTTCTCTCTCTCTCTGTTCCCCATACTCTGTGTCAAACCCCCATTTACTCAATAGATTAAAGAAAGGAGACAAAACATAATCCCCCTATACAGAAGCACAAAAAAGTATAAAGTGGCTGAAAAAAAAATCCCATCTAATCTGGGTAGTTTTGTGAAGGTGTTAGTGAGAACAGGAGATTCGGCTAATCTGGCTTTGGCCGAAATGAAATCAGATTTCACTGTATCAAATGAGGGGTGTAGAGGGCCCTTGAAATCCTCCTGGTTGTGGTTTTAGGAATAAGATAAATTGTCTGGCATTAGAGGCTTTAATTCTTTGCGGCTACATCAGGTGTCACGAGTGACCGTGTGTCTTCAGGAGGATAAGATCACATTAGTATGTGTGTGTACGACTAATGTGAAAACATGCACCTTTCCCACAGGCAAACTCTGGTATGGTTTATATTGTTTTTAAAAAGCGCTTTATTTTTCACCTGCAGGACACGTGTGAAACATCAATCAATGTCCGTCATAAAGACATGAGTGGAGATGGTGTTTGCAAAACAGTACAAAGCACATGGCTGAATTGAAATACTACCTCCCTTGCACTGAGTGGAGCTTATCACTAAAACGCAGCCATTTCCACGCTCATTTCTGACACAGCGCCTCGATGCAGGCAGGATATTATACATTAACATTCTTTTCACAACAAATCCCTTGTAATCATACAAGTCAGAAGCTCTTATTCATCAAGGAATTAATGGATTTTCAAAATCTGCCTTAAGCCTTACAGATAAGGGGGATAAAAAATAGATAACAATAAACAGCTTCCCTTTGGCACGCAAAAATTCATTGCCTTTACATTGTTGAAGTTATAGTCTTTATTGTCTGTTAGTGTAGCAGACTTTTATACATGTATGTTGAATATCATTCAGTATCATGTCCACCCAGTAATGGTATTCAATATGAACCACTTCTCAAGAATCACTATCAGATTCTTTCTCCTGTTAAACTGGCATTCAGTGGGCCTAACTGTGGAGTGTCAATAGATGGGGAATCAGTAGGCTACGCAATAATTATCTGGGCTGCAAAATAAGTGGTATTTATTGCAGTTCAGATATGCCTCATAATTATATTTAATTAAAAGACACTGCTAAATGCTGGAGGGTGCCATGGTTGAAAATGAGCCTGCGATATTTGAACAAAAATGAATTATGTTGGATTATGTGATTCTTGTAATTAATCAAAAACATCTACAGAAACATCACCAGAGAAAATGTATAAAATCAGTTTTACACTCTTTACAATATTTATGATACTGAAAACACCAAAGTGGAGTGAACTAAGCACTGATGAGCAGCCCTAGGTCATGAGTGCTCCAAGATCCGTGGCTCAATCTGGCTGTCATCGTTACATCAAGTTAGACACTGAAGCGGTATCACTACAGTGTTTTGGCCTGCGGAAGGCATTACAATTACTGCGGTGCGAGACTAATTTCTTTACATTGTGATAACATCTTCAGCAGTGGGCACATACACATGTGTAAGGAGAGAATGTGCACATATTTCAAGTCTGTTGCACTGCATGGCAGTTAATATACTGCTGCACATATACTGCTGTACAAAATATTGATCAGGGCCATTGGTCCTCAATTTTGGATCAAGATGATGAGAGTGAAAGGTCTGTTTGTTATTGACGCTTGGGCGAAAGGAGTTTGAGTGACGACGGCTGCTCGGCTAGTTGGTTAGTTTACTTTTAGATCCAAGACAAAGACTTCAGAAAACAGCAAAATACTGCAGAAAATATTCAATGAACATGAACTTGCTTCTTTATTAGGGCAATGTGTATGGGAATGTACTAAAATGTATGGGTATGTATGGAATTGTATAGTTGTGTATGGAATTACAGTGCATAATCCATATAGTACAAAAATTTACGCACATTAGTGTTAAAGTCACGGGCACTGAACAGATGTGTAAAATCATTGTTTGGTCATATAGTCATATTCTTGACAAATGGGCTGGACGACATGTGGCATAAAGCGATTTCAGCGTGAATGGACTTTTTACAGTCGCCGTTGTTTTGTTAGAGCTCTCGGTTTTGAATGGTTTCATAGCCTCCCTCCTTCCACACAGTTAATGTGGCCTGAAGCCAGGCATTGCTGTAGTGTTACACAGGCAACATTCCCATGTCCTACTTGAGTAATGATCTCCTCTGTGTGTACGGCCCATGGGAACGCCCACCTGTGAGTCATCAGGACTTTCCTGCTTGGTACTTCCTCGTGTTTGTCCGCATTTAGACTTACGGCACTGTGATGTAGGCAAAAGGCAAACATACTTATGTTTGTTTCTAAAACAAATATAATTTGGGAAAGGTGTTCGCCTATATAAGAATTCAGTTTCTACATGCACACACACATATTCTGTGATTAATTGAGGGTTGGTATACAGTCATGATAAACATAGACATGTAAAACCCCCACGTTTCTCTTCCCTGAAGTAGTAGTAGCCATAGACAGACGGACAAAGAACTTAATAAATAACCAATGTGTAGGAAGTAAATAAATTAACTTAATAAAACCAAACATAGAAAACGAAAACAAATAAAAACAGACAAAATGCTGACATGCTTTGAAATGGAATTTATTAAAGTTATTATTAAGGACACACACATACACATGCGTGCGAGACATACAATTATAGATGCACGCTCACCAAATTACTTCCGTCCAGAATTTTAGCTCCTCACCCAAAAAGTGGTCTATATGAAAATATCCAAGACTGTCTCAAATGTCCAAAAGCATGACGGGTAGTTTCCTCGTGAGGGTGCTGAAGAGATCACCAAGAGTCAACAAAGCTGTCACCAAAGTACAGGACATTTTGAAGAATCAGAAATCAAAGAAAGTCAATATTTGTTTATCACAGCTATTATGGCCTCCGCAGCATTGCGTTTACTCTGTGAATCTCTGCTCCTTCAGTTTTGTTCTCTCTTTAGAGAGAGAGAGAGAGAGAGAGAGAGAGAGAGAGAGAGAGAGTCTGGTGTTAACGTTCCCTTTTATAAAAATTTACCAATTCACGTGTGGCATAGGCCTAATGGCATTTTCACATTAATAACATTAAAACAATAGCATTGGCAATAAAATAGTATAGCATGTGTCACAGTCTGCAAAGTAGGGAAAGGTAGGCAGTTGCCTAGGGCCAAATATGTTATTCTTAAATACACATCAGTATTACATATCAAAGTTTTTTAATGACTGTTATCTGCTACTACAGCAATTATCTTCAATAATTATGTTCATCCCTAATCATGGCTGTCATAGTCTGCACCATGATTTTTTTTCACCATTTCAAAAAGATGCCATTGGGAATGAGATCGGTGAAAGTAACCAAAAGCTTTGATTGTGTGAAACGTAATTTCACTTCACAGTAATTTCACAGAAAAATGCTGAATCAAAGTTGACTGAATGTAACTGAGAAACGTGAAACAGGGTAGAGAATACAGAAAGTCACTCCACTCATGAGATGAACTGTTATTTGTCTGCGAGTGCAGATACAGTGGCTGGGCACACTAATGCTCATGTTCATATTCCTTTAGATTAGTGAGGGGCAGAGTACTGTGACAAGATTAATTTAATTTATATTTTCACTTACTGTATTTGTTAATATATCAAAGACTATGATATAATAACACTGCTACTTCAGTAGACTGGGTTTCTTTACATTTCACTATATTCAGAAAGTGCAGTGATGTACTTTTACTGTCATATGTATATTACACATGACTGAGGAATCACCTAATTAATTCACATTAGTAAAGAATAATTTTCACTTTGCAATTCACTGAATAAAACCTGGACTCATTTGATTCCTTGCAGTAGACATAATAGCTTTGCAATTCCAACAGCTTCTTTACTAATGTGAATTAATCAGCTGATTTCTCAGTCATGAGTAATAAGCACAAGACTACAGAAGTAGTTCATTTATGATGAATATGGGCATAACTAAATCAGGTATGAATTATGTAATTGTGTGGCAACTCTCCGCAATAGACTACCTGGTGTAATCATTCTTGTTGCAGTTTTTTGCTAAGATCGATGCATGTTTGTGGTAAACGAATTGGCTCTCACGTCCAAACGTGTATTAAACGTGCACAGCACGAGTTTAAAGTAAAAGTGCTTATGCTCTAGGCCTGTGCAAGATCACGTTATGTCGGTTTTCAGTGTTAACTTTCATATAAGGCATTCTCCTAATTCCATATACATGGTTTATAATTGGACCCTTTTTAATTTAAACAATGGATGTGCGGGTTTAATCAAATCTTTGATGTCCTGGCCACAATTCTTTTGGTTTCAATTCACATGTGACTCCTTTCACCATCGCTCAGCTACCGGGTTTCCAGAAAGTGGCGTGCACGCGACCCAATGAAACGGTTACAGCCAGCTTCGTCTCGTGACGTTTTCTCCATCAGTACGTGTGCAAATCAGGGGAAGCCAGCGTGCCGGGTTCGACCAACCAGCGCCTTACACCAAACTTCTTATTGACCAATCCCGAGCCTCCACGACGGGGAAGAAGCGAGCGCTTATATACAGCCACTGTGGGGATCAAACGCACTTCATTTTACACTGACGTACACGGCGAGGACGAGGATCTGTTACAGTGAAGCATATTCACATAACGTACTCACACGGAGAGAGAGAAAGGCTATCCCGCATTAACGCCCTGATTATCCACCTTCTCCACGTTTAGGTAAGTGTTCCGTTTTTGTCTTCTCTATTTCTGCCATTAAAGTAGTTGGCTAACGTGACAGTACGTTAATATTCGTGGTCGTAAGTCGTTGAGAAACCGCCGCCCTTCAGTTTTTAACGGCTCTTTTAACCTCGAGTATCCCGCTCGGCCGGCCGGGCACCTGACGTTCTCGACGCTTCCACAACCGCTCGGGAGGCTGCGGGCCGAGTTAGCACGCCAGAGTAATAAAACAAGGTGTCCGAGACTGAATTTATCAGCATTTAATGAGTTATGTCCAGATATCTATTACTGAAATGTCCCTCCTGTATTTGAACAACACGCTTTTTAAATTTGGCCTCTTATCCAGATGGCTGGCTAGCTTGACAGGAAATAACTAATTTTTTCCCCGGCGTGCTTGTCCGGTACCTTTAGGGCTAACCTAGCTGACTAGCTGAACTCGGTTTAATCATTTAGATGCTTTCATGGCAATATAAGTTAGTAGTTAACTAACTACTTATAACAATATAAGTTAGTGTCCCCCCCCTTTCTAGTTAGCTAGCTCCAAGCTTAATGTATCGTGTAGCATGTTGGTGAGCTTGCATAGCTGACTAGCTGGTTATCTACCTGCATATCCAAAATTCAGGGCGGCAGCTGCAATGTGACCTCTAATGTAACTCAATCCTAACATTTTAAAATGTGTCTATTCTTTTGCAGACTTAAGTCGGAGGTCTGAGGACTTGGACACCAAAATGAGGTTGATTTGCCTGTTTCTGGTGGTGGTCGGCTCTGTGTATGCCGACGATGATGACAAGAAGGAAAACGTGGGCACCGTGGTTGGGATTGACCTTGGGACCACCTACTCGTGGTAAGAGGGGCATCATTCCTGGCTTTTGATCTAGTTCTTGAGCAACACTTCAAGTTCTCATGTTGAATAAACTAATTTGCTCCCATCTTAGCGTTGGCGTGTTCAAGAATGGCCGTGTTGAGATTATTGCCAATGACCAAGGAAACCGCATCACACCTTCCTACGTGGCCTTCACCAGTGAGGGTGAGCGCCTCATTGGTGATGCTGCCAAGAATCAGCTGACCTCCAATCCTGAGAACACCGTCTTTGACGCCAAGCGCCTGATTGGCCGTACGTGGAGTGATTCCTCTGTACAGCAGGACATCAAATACCTGCCATTTAAGGTGCGTCTTGCCTCAGTGTTTTATCCTGGTGTTCCGAGATAGAAATGCAAAGAGCCAACGTTGAACCCATGCTTAACGTTCGTTTATTGCTTGGTTTACAGGTCCTCGAGAAGAAGAGCAAACCCCACATTCAGGTAGACATCGGAGGTGGTCAGATAAAAACCTTTGCCCCTGAGGAGATCTCTGCCATGGTCCTCACTAAGATGAAGGAGACTGCTGAGGCTTACCTGGGAAAGAAGGTACATCTTCTATTGAAATTTTTAGCAAGTGTTGACCAATATAGCCGCATGGTTTATCTTGCCATGTTTATTGTGTTGTAAAAGGTCGGTTTGCTCTTCTCGATTTGTAGGTTACACATGCTGTGGTCACTGTCCCTGCCTATTTCAACGATGCTCAGCGCCAGGCAACCAAGGATGCTGGTACTATTGCCGGCCTGAATGTGATGAGGATTATCAATGAGCCGTAAGTGCTGTTCCTTTTAGAATGTATACCATAATGTGTACCATTATGCTAACTCGCTTTTGGAGTTAGTTGAATCTGGTGGCTCAGAGCTTGTTACTGTTACAGGACTGCTGCTGCCATTGCTTATGGTTTGGACAAGAAAGATGGTGAGAAGAACATTCTGGTGTTTGACCTGGGTGGCGGAACCTTCGACGTGTCCCTGCTGACCATCGACAACGGCGTGTTTGAGGTGGTGGCCACCAACGGCGACACGCACCTGGGTGGTGAGGACTTTGACCAGCGCGTCATGGAGCACTTCATCAAGCTGTACAAGAAAAAGACCGGCAAGGACGTGCGCAAGGACAACCGCGCAGTGCAGAAGCTTCGTCGGGAGGTGGAGAAGGCCAAGAGGGCCCTCTCCGCTCAGCACCAGGCCCGTATTGAGATCGAGTCCTTCTTTGAGGGAGAAGACTTTTCAGAGACCCTGACCCGTGCCAAGTTTGAAGAGCTCAACATGGTAAGAGCTCACGAACAATCCGTGTGCTGAATGTTTGCATAAACATCACAGTCTGGTTCATTTTCTAATGGGTTTTGGTTTTGTTCCTTCGCAGGATCTCTTCCGCTCTACAATGAAGCCCGTTCAGAAGGTCCTGGAGGATTCCGACTTGAAAAAATCCGACATTAACGAGATTGTGCTTGTGGGTGGCTCTACTCGTATCCCCAAGATCCAGCAGCTGGTGAAGGAGTTCTTCAATGGCAAAGAGCCCTCCAGGGGCATCAACCCCGACGAGGCTGTGGCTTACGGAGCTGCCGTCCAGGCTGGAGTGCTTTCTGGAGAGGAAGACACAGGTGGGTCCAACAACCTGACTACCAAAAAATGGTTGATTTTGTTTATATGGCGTGCATTCCACATGACTCGTTTTCAGTCATGACTGAGGTTTGAGCTTCTTCTTTTAACTTGCACAGGAGACCTTGTGCTGTTGGATGTGTGCCCCCTGACTCTTGGTATTGAGACTGTTGGAGGAGTGATGACCAAGCTCATCCCCAGGAACACTGTTGTGCCCACCAAGAAGTCTCAGATCTTCTCCACTGCTTCAGACAACCAGCCCACTGTCACGATCAAAGTTTATGAAGGTATGCTCACAATGTACTTCTAAACCTGACCAAAAATCTTCGTTAATAGTAATAATAGTTGTTTAATCTGAGCCTCTGCAATAACCTCTTGCTTCTTCCAGGTGAGCGTCCTCTGACCAAAGACAACCACCTTCTGGGAACATTTGACCTGACGGGCATCCCTCCCGCACCCCGTGGCGTGCCCCAGATTGAAGTCACCTTTGAGATTGACGTCAACGGCATCCTGAGAGTCACAGCCGAAGATAAGGGCACGGGCAACAAAAACAAGATCACCATCACCAACGACCAGAACCGTCTGACCCCCGAGGACATCGAGCGCATGGTCAACGACGCGGAGCGCTTCGCCGACGAGGACAAGAAGCTGAAGGAGCGCATCGACTCTCGCAACGAGCTGGAGAGCTACGCTTACTCCCTGAAGAACCAGGTGGGTGACAAGGAGAAGCTGGGAGGAAAGCTGTCCTCTGAGGACAAGGAGACCATCGAGAAGGCCGTGGAAGAGAAGATCGAGTGGTTGGAGTCCCACCAGGACGCCGACATCGAAGAGTTCCAGGCCAAGAAGAAGGAGTTGGAGGAAGTGGTACAACCAATTATTAGCAAGCTGTATGGCAGTGCTGGCGGGCCTCCACCAGAAGAGGGCGACGATCAGGGTGACAAGGATGAGTTGTAGGTTGCTATGTGATTACATCTCGATGCTCTATTTTTTGTTTTGGTTCGTTCTGTTCCTCCTGATGTCCTGACCTCTCTGGATTGGTGGTTGGATGTACATATTGATGGACACGATGGACAATAGTGAGGCAAGACATGAGGGGGAGGGGGGGGGACAACATTAAAGCCACGATTCACTTCCTGAAAGACTCTGAGCATTTTGAGAACGAGGGATGTTTCTCTTCACTGAAGTGGAGACTGAGTCAGCCTGGACTGAGGCTTGCTGCTATTCTCAGGCAGTATGAAAGGGGTTCTGTTGATGGGGTGGGGGAGGGTAGGGGTGGGATCGTGGATGTGTTGGTTTCTGGGTAGTGGTCACGTTCACAGACTTAACAGGTTATTTATTTAAATCTGGCAGTGTAGAGTGAATTTCTACTGCAACTACATGGGGAATAAATGTTTGATACAAAACTACATTTGTGCCTTTTCGTTTTTCAAGTGTTCTTTTATGAATCTCAATTGACTTTCTTTAAAAAAGTCACTTAACAATTGCAAATTGCATTGATGAAGTTTTTAAACCAATTCGTTTTTTTTTTTTTCTTAAAGCACTGATTGCACGCCAGTGAAATAAATTTACAATTATGGTTAAGATTAAAATGAACCAGCCACTCCAGAGCAAAAACAAATGGCTGTAAAGGTAGTTACAAGGAAATGTCCAGTAGCTCTATCTGATTATGAAAGTCATTCATTTATTCAAGTTGGAAAAAGTTAAATTGTTCTGTTAATATTAACGTATCCCTAAAGGTTTTAGCAGTTTCATGCTGTGGGTGAAAACCATTGCTCTCCATGTCTGTCTTTTACATGCATTTTCAAGCGTCATACAAATTATTCCAGAGATTGCAATTTGTGTATGATTTGCAGTTGCCAGCTGCTGTAGCTGTATAATCATTTTTTGTGTGCACTTCACATTTGTTTTGCATATATTTGTATTTTTTCATACAATGATTAGTTATTTTTGAGTTTTCAAAGTTGGGAAATTTACCATGGGAATTAACATAATTATGGTAATTAATGGGAATAAAAGGAGAATATTCAAAGCTACAGGTGAGAAACTTGCATATAATAAAATGTATAAAAGGGTAAAATAATTAGATATCAATCCCAGGCACTCTTCACACTGAAGGGCTGGTGAAACCACACCTTCACTCCTCCCATCACATGTACAGAATATGTCCAGTAGATTTCTAGAAACCTCAAACACTAGGACCACGTAAGGAATACCTGAAGTCAAGATGTTTTGACAGGGTTCCTATTTTCATTGATAGTTATAGCATTGAAACATTTAAGCAACTATTACATCAAGGTGTAATGTCTTGTTTCCAATATGGTAAATCAGAAAAGCTTAATGAGCAATTGCATTTCAGACACTAATTTTCCAAGGATTTCATAGGCTAACTACCTACAATTTTTGCCTCAACAGGTTTCTGTATCCAATAATTAATACAATTATTTAAATATTTAACATTTTAAAGACCATTAGAATAAATGTTTTTACACTTTGTCATGTACACTTTATTCAACAATAACAATTCAAGAAGTTAACAAAGTGTAAAAACACAAGTTAATTATGTTACAGTACAATCCCACTTGCATCATCTAATGTGTGGGTACATTTCACACCAGCTAATTGGATGGAAAGTGTTTTTGTGTAAATATTGTGGAAAGAGGTATGTGAGGAATGCCGCAAAGCTTCACATTTCTACAGAGCTCATAACTAGCGGAGAAGAGCTTCACTTCAGTAGAAAATTCATCTAATGCGTTGGACACAGATAGAGACACATTCTCATCAGCTGCTGGTCTCTCCGGCTTCAGAGCATTAATTCAATGGATGCATGAACCCAGAAGAATGCAGATGAGTGTTTTGCTGTAGCATCCCTGATGTTATCAAGAAAGATCTACTGGAAGGTTTTTAAATATTCTCTGATCAAGATACATCCCTCCAACCAGACATGCTTTATCAACTAATTTGCTTGATGAGTTTAACAGGGTACAAGCCAAGGTCACAGATTAAAGACAGACACAAAACAACCTGCACACTGATACCCACATCGGTGGACAGCTGAAAGCAGTGGTCAATGACCTTGGGTCATTTTGAATGGCACTTTTATTTTGAAGGGGTAGGTGGGGCAGTTGTATTGTATCATATAGTTCCTTTATATTATCTAGTATTTCCTAATAATTCTAATAAATTCCCAAAGTTCCCAGAATTTTATATTTTGCAATATTTCCCAAAGTTCGGCAATTTCTTGGAAATGTATCCCTTTGCAACCCTATATGTAATAGAGCCAAATCAAATTCACAAATAAAGTAAGGCTTCCAACAGCACAAACATTTATTGAAAATCATCATTATTCTTTATACATGACAAGCATTAATAAAACAAAGTAAAAAGACACAATGATCACGTTAGCACAGTGACCAGACAGTCATTGAATAGTTCTCCCTGAGTATCCATTCCCCCGAACACAAAGCAGAGATGCTTCGCCTCTTTTGTGCTGCTCTCTGCTCCCTCCTCAGTGTTGCCCCCAGCCCGACCGGACCATGGCACCACACACATCGAATGGTCCAGACGGTTGGGTGGAGAGTCACTTTCAAATTTCATTAGAGTCCAGCGATGTTTGTCTATGGAGATAAAGAGAATATGTTTATTAAAAGAACTGCTCTGAATGTGTTTATTAAAAGACCTGCCCTGACACAGTTTTGTGATCTCAGTATTGACAGAGTGGATTACAAACTGGACAGCTGGACTACACTAGGTAGAGTTCAATAAGTAGTTGGAAGTCTGTAATGTGGTAGATGTCCAGGAGTGGAGTCCTCCTGAGGTCCTGAGTCCTCCTTTTTTACTGTACATATATAAAATGTACTGCCTAGACAGGTGTACCAGAGTGGCCAATAAGGTATGTTTCAGAGTGTAGTTTACATTTCCAGAGATTTGTTATATTAAACTTAAACATGTGCCTTCACATGACCATGATTGTTTTTACACACCACACTGGAACTTGTACATGGAGTTGGTCGCTCCCAGGGCCGTCATCCCCCCAAAGATGTAAACGCTGCTCCCCAGGGCCACGGCTGCGTGGGCTGCAGTCCCTGCAGGGATGTCCCCTTTCCCCTTCACCCGCTCCCATTTCATGGTCTCTGACAGAAAGAAAGAAAGAAAAAAAAGAGTCGGGTCTAGTCATTACAACAACAACAGCTCAAAGCACTCGGCTTTGTGCATCATCCAGATGGGCCAGATGTACTCCATACCGGTGTCCAGTGTAAACATGTCACTGTGGAACTTCTCTCCAGCCATTCCTCCATGGACATAGATTACTGATCCCACAGCTACGACTGCGTGTCCGTGCCGTGGGCAGGGGGGCTTTCCCTGGGTTTCAGGTTGTGACCACGTACCCGTCACTTCAAAACAGATCATCAGATATGGTGCGTGTTACCAAACTTGTCCTCAAATGCTCACAGCATGTTCAAAGTGTCAAATTGTCAACTGAAGACTGCAAATTACATTAATACTACATTAATACTCAATTTCCTTAAACATTTGTCCAAGCTGGTAATCACTTCACTACACGGACATGTAACTAGCGCGCACACACACACACACACACAAAAGATTAAGGATAATAAGGGATAAAGTGTTTGAGAGACCTGTGTCAAAGATGTGCACCTGGGGGTCAGCAACTGGTGTGGCCCCTACATCTCCACCCGAGAAAACGAAGAGTCTGTCTCCAACACAGGCCGAGTTAGTGTGATACGTACGGGGGCCGGGCGGCGTTCCCTTCACCTCCACCGTCCTCCATGGAGCACTGTCTACGCACAACGTTTTCAATACAGGACATAAAAAGCCAAACTCACTAGTGCACAAACGCACTGTGTGATAATCACCTGTGGTACGCACGACCTGGACCGAGTTGCGGTTGCTGCTCTGGTCCGCACCAGCAAACACCCACAGGCTCTCTGGGTCGCTCTGGGGTGTAAAGCTACAGAGTTCATATCTCGCCTGCAGACCCGGCCAGTCTGGAATGTCCCACTCATGACTCTCTGTAGGCAAAAAACAACTGATTATGGGATTATGTGACAGGGTCAGACGTCTCTAGCATGGTGCACGTCTGGTATAACAATGTATATATAATGTAATGTGTGTGTGTGTGTGTATATAGTTGACTAAGCTGATTAAGAAGGAACATAATAGTGTAGATTAGTGAGAAAACGCTATGCAACATTACCAAGATTTATGAGGTAGGAATCCGAGAAGCTGCCGTTCGGGTCGGCCCCTCCGACCACCACAACCCGTCCTCTCCTCCCGCCGCACGACGGCACGTATGTGCACGTGTGGCCCACGGTCACTCCGGGCCCGCTCCCTCTCGGAACCACGACGTACCTGTACGGTAGACGGATATAACATGAATATAACGACGACGGGATGTCAGGAGACGGTCTGCCCAGGGTGGTAGGTGTTAGACCAGCTGCTGCCCACCACTGGTTCTCTCGAGGCTCCACGTCCGGGTCGAGAATCGGAAGGAGCTCCATCGGTCCAGACGTACCGACAGGCCGGTGTCTTCACCAACGACGAGCCCGGTCGCCAGTAGCAACGGAAAGCTCCGTCCTGCCAAGCTGCTTGATAACGAACAGTAGTCCACCTTTATCAAAAATAATAATAACTTTAATAAATGGCTAAACCCGACTATCATATACAAACCTGCTGTAATAGAGTAAATCAAACAGCTAACGTAGGAAGCTCCGCCATCAACTCGCACCTGTTTCGAGGGAATCCAGTCCGTCCGAGAAGTCCAGGCGCTCTGCTGCCATCTAACGGGTCGACTGGAAGGTGCCACAGCCACCAGTAACTCCCGTAGAGTTGAGATCCACGTTAATAAAATCTGTTTTGGATATACCTTTCTTTTTGAAATGCGTACCTTGTTGTGCATTGTTAGGGACATTGTGAAACAAATGTAAACCCCTTTCTCATCCCCACCCACAGTAAAATAACATTACAATAGTCTCCAATATGCACAGATGTTAACAACTGAACGAAACGTTGGCGAACTACCACAAGAGGGCAGCATTTCTCAGCGTATTGGTCGCGATCGCTCCAGCTAGGACCAAATTCATGTTTTCAACTTAGATCTGAACTGTCCGATTACTTACAGATTAACTCATAAGCCTGGGGCCTTGAGTGCCCAGTTCTCACTGGGGAAAGACCTTTCTGTCCAGAATGGTGTGCATTTTGAGCAAACTGCCTCCTTTCGTTTACATTTCTTCGTTCACCTTTGTGCAAATCATTCATTAATGTCTGAACAAGTTTGTTTTTCTCAATACATTTATGGTCTCTCTCTTTCTCAAATGAAGACCATGGCTTAAATTATAAATAGTTTTTTCATCGTTCAGAGAGCCAACTGAATGAGCAGGCTGAAAGGAGTTGACCACAGAAATGAAAGAGGTTATGATAAATTCTGCATATATATATTTCCAATATATAAACGCAGCAATGGGTTTCGATCTAAATATAATTCCGTCTTGTCATTATGCTTGAGATTTGAGGGCGGAGTCAGATGCTTAAACTCCGCCCTTCCGGTCAGACACACCTCTGCACGTCTGCACGTGAGCTTCACTGAGTGGTAGCTTTCTCGCTTTACCAAGAGTCTTTGGAGGTTAGTATGTTTGTTAGTGTGGTAGTAATGTTTGTACATAAGTCATCTTCATCTGCCATTTCAGAACTGTAGCCAAATATGCGACTAGCCATATATACACATACTGACACTCCTGTGTGACGCAATGTTTTGTTTCAATAAAAATAGTAATTTTTGATAAAAAATAAGTAAATAACAATTGTAATTTCTATTGACAACTTAAGGAAGCATATTAAATGCAAAGGCAAAAAAAAAAAACAATAAAAGTAATGTTTGTTGGTGTGGTGTGATTGTGTGACGGTTTGGTGTGTTGGTAAGCCATGGCAACAATGTATTTTCACAACAGTCCTTTCACTCTGCAGACATCCTCAGATTCCTGCATTCACTTGGCTTCCCCTGCGGTCTGTCTCCGTGTCCGCCTGGTTCTTAGGTTGCGAAGTGCAGGCTCAGGTTTCTAGGTTCAGTTTTAATGAGCCAGTCTCACTTTGGTATGGACTCTTCTACTGTTCACAAAGTGTCCTTTGGCCACCATCCACACTACTCTAACTCCAGTTTCTATCTTCAAACTTTTGGTGAGTCTTGTAGTTATTTTATTTCTTATGCCTTTGAACCGTGTGTTTTATGTACCCAGAACCAAAGCACCTCGTCTAGCATGAAATTAACCGCTTTTGTTGGTCTGCTTCTCCATGTTGTTTTAATTTTGGGGTTTCTGCATTTTGCAAGTCCTCCCCTTTAACAACCACAACTGTCTGGTTTATTCCAATTATCACTGTAATTCTACAAAATGCATTGAATCAGGTTAAGCATAGATTCTAAACCACAAGCATTTTTTCATGGCACTAGGGCAGTGGTAGATACATAAGAGCATCTACACTGTATTTTGTTTTACCCTGGAAACATTGCATTATATCATAACACTTTAGCAGATGTGCAGCTTTTGCATATTGCCAACTCAGTCTGTGAAGTTCTACCCATTAGGTTCTTCAGATTCAACACCAGAAGACAAGTACTGTGCTTAATTTATAAAGTTCACACCATGGTCAGATGTTAGGCTGTAGCTAGCGGCATTGGTGGCTTGGTTCAGGTGCTGGTGCAGGACTGATTTGGGGAGGTGGGGGGGTGGTGCAGGACTGATTTGGGGAGGTGGGGGGGGGTAATTAGTAGATCCTCTCTTTGGAATCACTCAATCATTCATGCTGGTGTCAGTGAAGGCGGTCATGAGCTTCAAAAGGTAATCTCATCAATAATGGAGAGTTTACCTACCTACCTCTGATTAGCATAGGAGAGAGCAGAGGGTCAAAAAGGGTTAGAGTCTCTTTATTAGATTCCTTAGTGCAGGCTGTCTTCAGGGTTTGAGTGTGGGAGTGTTATCTTGCAGATAGATACAATAAAGGGAATCACATGTGTAAACCAAAGTTTTTTCATTTGTACATTTCAATTGAACATTTGTTGTTTCATTTGTTCATTTTCAAAGCATTTAAGATACTTTGGCATCAACTGAATGCTATTTTAAAAGGTTTTCAAGTGCAGAAATGATCGTGGTTATATAAAGCACATAAAGGTAGGGTGATATGGAGTTGTTGTCCTGGAGGACTAGTGTGTCATCAACATCTCATGTGTATATAAATACATCTCATAAATATAGTTGGCCTTAACAGAAGAGGAAAACGAAGGAATCTCAAGCATGTGGGAAATTTCAGAACATGGTTTTTAACCTCTAAGGTTTTTTTTTATCCTTTCGAAACCACACACTGATTAAAAAAAGCTATGTTCAATGTGGACCAATGTGTGGCAGTTTGTATGACCACAGGAAGTTCAGTGGATCATAATGCGAAAAAAATAACTTAAAAAAGGAAGTCTCTTCTTTACAGTGGTCTGTGCTTAGTGAACAGGGAGAAAGGGGCACTTAGAAGTCCTCCGTGAGGACCGTGGAAAACTCATTTAAGCCATTACACACAGTCCAGAGCTGACTGTGCACCAGCACGTCCCTTGACCTTCCCTCCGTTAATTGCCTGCGCTAGGTTTAAGTCCCCAGTGGATTTCACTTACATTTCGCCATAAAAGAAAGTGTTCCAGGTACGGGAACTTTCTGTAGACAGTAACGAAAGTGGAATGGCCAGTCTGTGTTAACAGGCCCCCCCCCCCCGCGTGACCTCAAACAGCCAAGCATGTGCTGAGAGAGCCGCTTCATAACTGAATGGCGTGACAGCTTAATGGCGCGAGAAGCAGCTTTTTGGGCGCTAATGTATAACTGTGGCGCGACGAGTTTGGCCGCGTGCAGTCTCTGCAGCTTGCGCTGATTGACAGGAGAGGCGGTAATGAAGCAGAATGAAGGAAAAATAATAGAGAGGGAGGGCACGCGAAAGAAAAGAGCGGATTTGATGGCGGGGGAGAGAGAGAGGAGAAGAGAGAGTCTGAGTGTTCCTAATGAATGTCAGGAGGTTCTGGGAGGAAAAAAGAATTCTGTTTGAGGGCTTCTTGGAGAGGATATAGATCTAATTTGTGGATAACAAGCAAATTGTTGCTGGAGTCTGAGGGTCATGTTGTGCGAATGTCCCAGGAGCTCCTGGTTAATCAGCACACTTTGCTGAGAGGGCCAGTCATGGCTGGCATGTCCATTTGCAATGACCGGAGTCCACAGTGTGGGTAGTAAAGTGCTGCTAATATTTTCATGCGTCAGTGGGATGGCTTCCTCATTCTGCCGTGCGAGGATATGGTACAGCGTTCACACTGGAACATGTTCTTTCTCTTTAACTCTTAACACAAGCATCCAGTGGAAAAGTCTTAGGGACTCACAAATGAACATTTATCAAACATATGAACATATGCACTCAAAGTGTGTCGGTGATGCCTCTTCAAGGAATGTTTTATATGTGTAGAGTCTTATTGACAGGCAATGGTGAACCAGCTCCTGTTAGACTGTGCCAATTTACGACAGCAGGATCTTTGCTAGCACAGAAGCACAAATCAGACACGAGTATGCCAGGATGTGTGTGTGTGTGTGTGTGTGTGTGTGTGTGCATAGACATACGGGCCACACTTGTTTGCTTCTTCTGGCCTAGGTTCATCCCAGGAGCATTGACTCAAAGTCCCAGATGGTAGGAGACCCCTTCTGTCCTGAGTGAAGTATTATTTAACTGTGTAGTTCCTCAGTGAGATCCCAACTCGTGCTGAAAAGCCCCATCAGTCCTGACCTCCAGCCAGGTTTAGCTGATTTATTTGCCCCAAGGGCAAATTCAATTAAACTGTAATATGTCGTCATTAAAATGACCTGGTTTGGAATAGGCTTGAATGAGTGCTGAAATATTTATGGAATTACATTCATGCAAGTTTGTATGTGTGTATGGGTGCACAGATCTCTAAATATATTGTTTTTATGAGTTTTGTAGAACCTGAGTATAATGAGTGTAAAAGGGTGTGTTTTTCTGGGTGTGTGTGAGCGTGAGTGATTGTTTATTTCTGTGTATGTCCATGGCAGGTTTTATTTTTGGACAGAGGCTGAGTTTTGTAGCATGCCTGAGTCACACTTCTGTCTTATCAGCCACGCTCTACTAACTCCACCCACTGCCCCCCTGTCTCTGTTTCTCCCTCTCTCCTTCTCTGTAATTCTGCCTTTCTTTTATTTCTATCTCCCTCTTTCTTTTGCTCTTTTCCTCACTTATACTTTCTCATTTTTTCTTATTTCTCTCCACCCTTCCTCCTCATCTCTTTCTTTTCCTCTTTCTAATTCTCTCTCTCTCTCTCTCTCTCTCTCTATGGGACTCCTGCTTTGTGTTCAGCAGGCATGTCGAATGTGAGCATAACAAAAATAATTGTGTGCTGATGCTTGAGGCCAGGTCTAAAACTGGATGTCATACTGGGAGAGAGAGGAAGTGAGACGCAGAACACTTCAGAGGGAGAGAGTGTGAGAGAGTGAGAGGTAGCGTGAGGGTGAGAGAGAGGGAGTGTAAGAGGAGGAGAGTAAGTGAGTGAGTGAGAGAGAGAGAGAGAGAAGTGGCTAAGGAGATGGATTAAAACATGCAGCCACACTTCTATTGGTTTAAGTAGCATGAAGCTGATGTTCTTTGTGGTAGCCTGGTCTGAGAATGTGCGGCAAGAACAACACTGACCTTCCTCCCAGTCTTCCTCACAGTCTTCTCTGTTCTTCTCCCTCTGATCCAGACCCATCCTATTCCACTCTGCTAACACACAACGACAGGGATGTCTGGGCAATGCAATATTTATACGTGAGGTTACATAACGGAGCCCTAACCGACGTGGCTTTATGAGACCCTCTCACGTCATGTCTTCTTGGCGTTATGTGATGAGCTGATACAGCGAGGTCATAGAGTCCCACTGTCATATGCTCCTTCCAGAAGTCTCCGCTCTGACCGTCTCTCTGTCCACAGGGCAGCTCAGACTGGCAGTGGCTTTTAGGAGTGACACACTCGTCGTTGACAGTAAGTGTCCAAACTGCAGTGCCGCTCCAAGAACCCTGTTTCTGGTCAGGGGTGGACGTGGGCTAATGGCTAATGGTGTTGGTATGAACAAGTGGGAAACCTTTGGTTTTGTTTGTGGTATACTTTTCACTTTAAACTAAATATTGACTACTACTATTGACATAAATATAGCAAATACAGCACTTTTTAAAGTGCTTAACATTATAACAATAACAAAGTACATTGATAAAATAACATTACAACAAATTCTCAAATATAAACTAATATAAAATTCTAGTCATAATGAACACTAAATGAACAAATTTGAATCTGGAAACATTTGAATCAAGAACACCTGAAGAACTTGTATTACTAATATTCTTTGCAGCACTATTCCAGATAAAAGAAACGGACTTAAAAACAGCCCTCTTCTCATCGGCAGTGAATAAACCACCTAGCACGAGACAGTAATGTCCGTATGCAGGTGTTAGTGCAGGCAACGGCTCGGTTCTGTGTTCGGCTGCTGGCAGGATTAGGGCTAGAAACAGCTTTACTGGAAGCTGTGATGGAGGTGGTGTGAGATTTGATGAGCAGGAGAGAACACACGTCCACCAACACACATCCACAATCCCCTGGACACCGAGAGTGCTGGCCTACTGGGGTGTTAATACCCCAGCACACCACACCTACCTGATCCATCACCCTGGGAGATATAAGCTGAACTATGTGTTTCAGAAACTCCCATTAATCAGCACATTGCCCGATCCTCTATTCATTCTGTGGCTGCTAGAAGACCTGATCTGAGATCTGTGGTTCAGCACCATCTGTCTTTACATTTTCTGGTTTTGTTCCAAAGTTCTTGCTCCAAACTTTGCTCTAAGCCCTTTTCCACTTTTCTTCTAGTTTTTGAGGCCAAGAGTCTTATGGGAAATGATGATGGGAACTGCAATTCTTATGTCAAGGTAGGAAACATATACAAACATCTGAACTACACTACCCAGAATGCCCCATTTAAATAGGTTACATTTTGGCTATTACTCTCTGGTATCTTTGAAATGTTGAGTCCTAAATACATTGGTGCCTGGATGTTGGTAGTAGTGTTTCATATTATTAAGGCCCTGTGGTACACACTAAAGTCATTTAGTGTGGGTTATTATGCATTCAGAGGTGTTGAATAAAAAAAAAATGAAAACAATTGATTACAAACAATCTCTTTATGGAGGTGAGATTAACTCAGGTTAACTCTGAGGGAAAAACATAATAATTCTTTTACTGAGATTTAGTGAGATTTAGCAGAAAAAAAAACTCAGTTAGATATGGATGCAGTCATGGCAGTGTTTGTTTGAGGTAATGCACAACTCAGTAAACCCGCCACTGATAAAGGCTGAATTGCAAAGGTAGTGACTATATGTCCATGTGGTATATGTGTGTGTGTGTTGGGGGGTGGGGGGGGGGGGGTGCTGGAATACCCTTGATCTTCCCCACATGACCTGTACCAGTGTAGGGGACCCAGAGAGGACGGGGGCTGACACGGTGACTGTAGAACTGTAGAACAAGGTGATATAACTGCCTGCTCTAATTTTAGGACTGCACTGATGACCTATGGTTTCTCCATAAGACTGTAAAGCATCCCACACCAAATCTGTTTTCTAGACAAACAGATGTTTCCAGTTCCATTTAATACATGTGGTCCTGTGGTCAATAAATTCAACAATCATAAAGTTCTGGAAGATGTGGTTGCTAAAAGTTGGATCTTGGACAAGTAATGTCGTATGGTTACCTCTACTTGTGTTTTCGCAAAACTTTTCAGTCTCAGTGTTTTTCTAAACTCTGCTGTCATTACTTCAGCAGTGTTTGACCCGGGTTCTGTCCCTCAGGTAGGAATGGTACCAGACAGTGACGGCACCGCCCGCAAGATGACAAAGATGGTATCTGACTGTCACAGCCCACACTTCCACGAGTCATTTCTCTTGTGAGTGAAACAGGGCTTACTTTGGGCCCACGGTTTGCTTCCTTACCAGATGTCAGCGAGATCACCTTCATAGAAGTGCCATGACACATATTGATGAATGCGAGAACCACTGAGATGAATAACATTCCTTTGATTTCCAGCGCTGTTGGTGAAGAAGAGAAGAAGAAGAGGCTTCTGTTTACCGTGTGGCACTGTGGAGAATCCAACAGGTACTTGGGCCTCATCACAGCGACGTCACCGTGGTTTCAGTTCACTGCAGCATTCGGCTCAGTTCGATGTGGTTGTTATCCCTGTGAGACAGAATGAAGCTTCAGGTGAGGGAGTGGAGTTGTAGCTGCTGGTGCTATTGGTAAAAATCAGTACAGAAAGTGCAAAGTGTTCTTTTAACTGCCAGTCAGTTCAAGTTGAAGGCAGTTAGTAGAGTTAATGGCAGTAAGCATATAAGCAGACTACCAATATCAGGGCTGTTTGCTTTTGCACAATTTCAACTTCATGACAGAACGGCTTCAGCTAAGTGATAGCCGAAGGCATGAATATGTTTTCATAAACACGGTTTTTCATAACGCGGTGTTCTCAAAAACAGTGTTATAAGCATAATCATGCCTTCACTTCCAAAGTGAACGCTAGCTCATTTGCGCCAGCGTCTGTCTTGCCTTCCAGACGCTTTTTCGTGGTTCATGAATAAACTCTTGGTATTCGGAGAGAAGGCCTGATCCCAGCGAGTGTGGCAGCGTGGTGGGTTGCTCTAACCTCAGGCGTCCTCTCCCATGGGTGAGACCGGTTCCCAGGACTTGGGCCTGGCTCTAGCTTCTGTGTGCACTCTGCCTTGCATGCAGAAAGCCTTACATAAGCGCTCAGAAGTCTCCACGCACAATTTCCTTGCTTGCATATTTAAGCGACTGTAGCGCTTTTTCGATGATGTGCACATTCAGTGCCGAAGGACTGTTTCTTCGTCTTGTGCATCAGTGTAGATGTATATTATAGCGTGTGGAGGTGTGGGAAGCAGTAGCACTGAATGTAAGACTGAAAATGTTGAAACTGTATTAGTTTCACAGCTTTTTGATGATAGATTTTGCACAGAAATTATTTCTACTATGGTACAGGCCTGATAAAGGAGGTGCTGACACCAGTGCTCATTAGCGCTTCAAATGCACCACTCACAGTGAGAGATCTCTGGCTTTTCTTTATTATTTCTTTTTCGATTTCAGTTTTTCAATTAAGGAGCTCTCTGATACCAGATATTTTCACTGTGCTGATGTTGTTTTAGCTTGTTTTGTTCCTAGATGTAATTATCATCTAGAACCAGAGAATCAGCCCTTAGTAGTTGTAATACAAAGTCAAGTATAAATCTTTGGTCAGGTACCAAAATTGGGTTGATTTCTGGTTACAGATAATCCTCTAACAAATTACACTATTTGTGGGCACCCTCTGCTGAAATCTCATAATCCTTTTTAGTATTGGCTAAGGCTTAGTCTGTTGTGCCTATGCACACCATATACATATGTAACTGGTCACTTCGGACATGAGACGTTTTCGTACTGTAAGTTTGGTCTGTATGAGATGACCGGCGTGTTTGGTGCTCTGTGGTCTCCTGGGAAAACCTGGCAGGGATGGACTGGGATGTATCAGCAGATGATGCACAGACTATGGAGTCTTTAAACCTTGTTCGAAACCATGGAATACCTGCACTCCTTAGTAAATGCCCCCAAAGTGAGTTTCGCCTCACCCAGGACTTCATGAGAACTCCACTCATGATGATACTGACCCTCATGAAGACGTAGGTGGTTATTATTTGGAAAATAACTTTTGTGAGCGTGCAATTTTCTGTCAAATTGTCAGAATGTAATTTAAACGCCGCTAAAAAAAACTCACAGCCCTCGCATAGTGTAAGTCACGGCCTTCGTGCTTCCTGAGATGAAAGCGGTAGTTGTCTCAGGGCGGAGTGCTTGCTCTGTGCCGTAGCTCCTTTGCGACTCTGGAGTAAAGCAGATACCACTTGACGCTGCTGAGAAGTAAATAGGTCTCATGTGCTCTGGGCTCTGTGGTGTCACATGTGACAGCGACAAAGTGAGTGTTGACGGAAGGTTTCTTAAAGCCTTGAAACCACAACGAGCTATTGGTTATGGCAGTATATCCCAGCCTTCCACCTGGAGTGGTCATACACTGCAGTCCAGTGTTCCCCAGTTCACAACATACCTGTCTCAGCTCTCGTGATTAACAAGCCATTCACCCAAGTTCACAGTGGGTGGGTTTGAGCAGGGAAATATTTTAAAATGACATGGCAAAGCTATACCTGATTGCAAACAAAAATGAATTCAAATTCTGTTTAAAGTTAGTTGTTTACCTTTATCGTCATTCTTCCAGCACAGCTTAACAGAGTGCTTTCTCATTGCCTTACTAGTGTACGTACACACAGAGAGGTTCTTTACCACCCTGGTGGTGTACATACACAGAGAGGTTCCTCACCACCCTGGTGGTGTACATACACAGAGAGGTTCCTCACCACCCTGGTGGTGTACATACACAGAGAGGTTCCTCACCACCCTGGTGGTGTACATACACAGAGAGGTTCCTCACCACCCTGGTGGTGTACATACACAGAGAGGTTCCTCACCACCCTGGTGGTGTACATACACAGAGAGGTTCCTCACCACCCTGGTGGTGTACATACACAGAGAGGATCCTCACCACCCTGGTGGGGTACATACACAGAGAGGATCCTCACCACCCTGGTGGGGTACATACACAGAGAGGTTCCTCACCACCCTGGTGGTGTACATACACAGAGAGGGTCCTCACCCTGGTGGTGTACATACACAGAGAGGTTCCTCACCACCCTGGTGGGGTACATACACAGAGAGGGTCCTCACCACCCTGGTGGGGTACATACACAGAGAGGGTCCTCACCACCCTGGTGGGGTACATACACAGAGAGGGTCCTCACCACCCTGGTGGTGTACATACACAGAGAGGGTCCTCACCACCCTGGTGGTGTACATATACAGAGAGGTTCCTCACCCTGGTGGTGTACATACACAGAGAGGTTCCTTACCATTTCAGTGGTATTGCAAATGTTTGTGTCTCTTCCATTCTATGAATGCTGAAATACTAAATAATAATAAATGTTATTTAAAGCGCCTTTCATAAACACCCAAGGACACTGTACATATAAAATGGGAGAAAGGTCAGATACAGCAGTAAATATTATAAAACAATTAAGAGATATTAAAAGCAGTCCGAAACGGGAGTGTTTTCAGTTCAGATTTGAAAGTCTTGAGTGAAGTGCAGGAATACTTATGAAGATTTTAATTTCCTGTTTATGTCTTATAGGTGGCTTGTTGGTTGCATGAGTTTTGGAGTTTGTTCACTGATCAACTTAGAG